>NC_054712.1:9617115-9921348 GCF_016097555.1 Gigantopelta aegis | reverse complement strand
AGAGCGACGTGCGATTCGATACACTTTAGGTACGGAGCATGACTCATGTTTCTAAAAACGGAACACACACACAAAAATCGATTGGATTGGTCTAACCGGCCCAACACGACGTCAACTTCAGTTCGCTCAACAAACACGTCACACTGACTGTTCTTCAGAATTCACCGTGACGTCGACTTACGCGTACTAAGTGAAATGGACAAAAAATCAATTCGCGTTGTTTGCCTGTCGCATGAAAGTAAATGAACTGCCGGCAGTGTTTTTTCTTGGGACTTGGCTAACGAGGCTTCAGTGCACGTTATCGAGTGACTTTATTTAAAGGAAAATGCCAAGGAAGTGACGCCGAATCGATATAGTGCTTGGTAAAACACTCGTCATAAAGAAAGTGACGTCAGACTATTTTTAGAAGAACGCTTGATGTAGAAAATTTCGTTTCCTAGATGAGTCATGGCATGTAACATGTAGTATGTACTTATTCACCGAAATAAATTTCGCGGTGTAAACACAATTTTAAATCAGCGTTAAACTTAGCCAATAGACAATAGTTAATTTGGTTAAGGAAATGCATGTATAATAAATAAGAGTTACCAGTTTCGTAGGACAATAGCATGTCAAAAACCAATGTTTCAAATATAGACAGATCATTTATTAACGCATCACCTTATATACATGACATAAACAAAATAAAACAAACATAAAACTAACCAAGTCATTCTTTATGGAAATGTAAGAGACGGTATATTGCTAAAAAAAACCCAGCTCTATATTCTTTAAAACAAAAAATAATAATAATAATTATAATTATTATAATAATAATAATAATAATAAGCCATTCTTATACAGAATACAGAATTAACATATATGATCATATATGAATTTGTTACCAAATCAGTTTATGATTGCAAGTTTAGAAAAGTAAGAAATGTTTATTTAACGATACTTGAGCACATTTTGAAATAGGAATATTTCGTCTCTAAGATGGCTATTTTGATACTTGGTAAACAGAGGAATAGGAAATCCACTGGCACCACACAGGCTACGTCTACCAGGAGAAATGACTGACACTACAAACCACGGCCTTTCATTTGCCAGTTGTACGGTCACCAGTAGTTCAGTCCAGGATAACATGGGTTGTCGTCTTCTAATTCTCATCGATCCCCGTCGATGGACCCATTGGGCTATTTCTCGTTCCAGCCAGCGCTCCACAACTGGTGTAACAAAGGCCGTGGTATGTACTATCCTGTCTTTGGGATGGTGCATATAAAAGATCCCTTGCTGCTAATTGAAAAGAGTAGTCCATGAAGTGGCGACATCGGGTTTCCTCTCTCAATATCTATGTGGTCCTTAACCATATGTCTGACGCCATATAACCGTAAATAAAATGTGTTGAGTGCATCGTTAAATAAAACATTTCCTTTCTTCAGTTCTCTGTCATCACAAAGTTAGGTGTGTAATAGTGTCTTCATGGACCAATCAGATTGCCTCAGTCAGTCCTTAATATACTGGGCACCTCTATAGCATGTGCATGATAACAATGCATCCGCCCAACACTAAATGGCCCAGCACGTGCTCAAATAAGGAACCGGACAAAAGAAACCGGTTCCGAGTACACAATTGCAAACACCCGGGGAAGGCCGAACAAAAGAATATCGGCCGCCCCCACCCCAATAAACCAAAATACTCGCTGCTGGAATGTACTTGGTGTCACTGAGGAGCAAATTGAAGACCAAATCAACACCTGCGCTTCGACCACCCCGGAACAAATTGCCTTGCCTACCAGTGTCTACACAATTGCACGAGTCTCCTCTGGGCTGTCATGCCACGACCTGAATAGGTCAGGTCCTTCTGAGGACCCCATGGACAGCCTAGGGAGACAACCAGCATCATGAAGGTCTATAAATAACGAGCTACTCTCGAACCACTAACGAGTTACACTCGAATTCCAAAACCTATACTAGCTCAAATTTTTACCTTTCGACCGACCGTTCAAAATTGCGCCAAATTACTCAACAAAACTGCGCACCTTTTCTCTTTGGTAAATCGCTCCACTCAAAATTCCATAGCACCCCCAAAACCCATCCGCCTGCTACCGATTCAATCGGACTGCTGGTGCTCCCTTGCACCTGCCAGTGCAGACGGTCCCTCCTCCTTCCCCCCCCCCCCCCCCCCACCTTTCCTGTCTTGGACAGAGAGGCCGGCCAAGGCCGGCACCTGTGCCCACGACAGGCGTGCGCTACAACAGCTTGCTCTGAACGTGCACGTAAAACCCTTTGACCTTGACCTTAGCATGTGCTCTGTTGTTTGGTCTTCCGGATCACACTCACTGCATGTTGTTGATGGTGCTAGCTTGAACACGAGAGCATCCAGGCTGTTGTGGCATGCAAGGAGTCTCATCAGAGACGGCCGAGAAGGTGATAATCTTCCCTCATTGACCTGTGCTTGTTGGCTGTCCTGATCAAGGTTTTCGTTTTAGAGAAGCCAACACTCCTTTTTGGTTGCAATTCTTTTTTTTCTTTTTTTTTCTTTTTTTTTTCTAGCTTGGCTAGCCTGTTTGCGTCTTTATTTTTCTGACATCCCACAGTGAATGTGAATGGATTGTAAAGCTACTCATCTTTCCGTTGCAAGCTCGTTTTGCCTTTAATAAGATGATGACGTCCGTCCCTGTATAATGCTTGCAGGGAGATACAACTGAATCCCTGCCGTGGACAGAACTCTGGCGAATTCAGAGGTTGTGTCTACGAAAGGCGTGCTTGAACAGTTCTCTGATGGAAACATGCCACAAAGTACCCACACCCACACCCAGACCCACACCCACATAAAATTGAATGAATCAATGAATATCTTAGAATCCATCTAATCTCAGAGTGATAATATGTATGGTCATGGGAGTGAACAAACATGATATTCTTATCTCAATGAGTCTTTTATAATCTTACATAGTAAATGTATATATATTTTTTTGACGGTCATTACTAATTGATACATCACATCCCAAAATGAAAAGTGAGCATAATAAAAATATGAACACTGTTAGCATACACAAAATTTAAACGATGTACAGGACAAAGGCCAAAGGTAACAATTCATCTGTTCAAAACCAAAATATGACTTCGAACGCAACTGAAGTTATTACAGAGCAAATATAACGAACTGGAAGAATGTTAAATATTTTCCCCTTGGTAGGTGTAAGAAATAGTAGAAAATAGACATGTGTGTATGTTAATATTGCATTCAACGACTGGTCGCATCTTTAAAATTTTCTCTTGTTTTTACAGCTGCCGAGCCCGATGATGAAGACACCATCGTGTCCGTCTCCCTTGACGACGAGGAGTCCATGGTGGAACTCATTGACGACCCACAGGTAGAGACACTAAACACATCACAACACAACTTTACAACACATCGCATCACATGACATCACATCACTACAATACTACACTGCATATTTCAAAAAAACTATAGGCTCACTCCCTTTCTTTCTCTCTTTCTCTTCATTTTCCTCTCCTCTTTCTCCCTCTCTGATTCTCTCGCCCGCTTTTATATTAGTTTCTTTCTGTAACTCTGTTCTGTCTGTCTGTCTCTCTCTCTCTCTCTCTCTCTCTCTCTCTCTCTCTCTCTCTCTCTCTCTCTCTCTCTCTCTCTCTCTCTCTCTCTCTCTCTCTCTCTCTCTCTCTCTCTCTCTCCTCTCTCTCTCTATCTATATATATATATATATATATATATATATATATATATATATATGTACTATTCTCGCTTCTGTTACTTCCAATCACACATGTGTACCGTATTCCCTTGTTAGATTCCCGAGTGTGAGGAGATCCGGGTGGATGCCTATCTCGTGGTTCTGTCAGTGACCGATCTCCCGTCCTTCGAGTACGCCACGTCCGTCATCCGCCATCTCAGGGTGATGATCGGGACAGACCGGACCATCATCCTCGTCGCCAACAAGACGGATCTCGTCAGACAGCGCAGAGTCACGCAGAACGGTAAGGGCAGATATTCTAGTGGGGAGAAAGGGAGAGAGAGAGAGAGAGAGAGAGAGAGAGAGAGAGAGAGAGAGAGAGAGAGAGAGAGAGAGAGAGAGAGAGAGAGAGAGAGAGAGAGAGAGAGAGAGAGAGAGAGAGAGAGAGAGAGAGTGGGGGTGGAGAGATATATAGAGTGAGAGAGATACAGTGATGAGAGAGAGAGAGAGAGAGAGAGAGAGAGAGAGAGAAAGAGAGAGAGAGAGACAGAGACAGAGAGAGGAAGGAGAGAGATATAGAGAGAGATACAGTTCTGAGAGAGAGAGAGCGAGAGAGAGAGAGAGAGAGAGAGAGAGAGAGAGAGAGAGAGAGAGAGAGAGAGAGAGAGAGACGGAGACAGAGAATGTCAAAATGGTCATTGTTAGGCTGTTACTTTTTCGGTAAATGGTCATAAAATTGGTTATGCTAGGAACGTTAGGGCAGATGGTAGATGGATTCTCTTAGGGTTGCACCCTCCCATCCCAATCCCAAACCTCCTTCCACATATCGCGATCTTTCACAGGCTTTCGCGTTTCGCACAGACAAGGCTTTCATAGTAGATGAAATAAGAACTATATTTATTTGACTTTTACTACTCTTGATGACAGATGATATGAATAATATGATATGATATAAGAATATGATATGTGATGTGATATGACATAATAAGGTATGTGATATTATATGATATATGATGCTATATGAATAATATATTATATAATATACTATGATATACGATACGATACGATACGATACGATCTGATATGATACAATATAACAAATAAACATAAGTGTTTGTTGTTGTTTGTTTTGTTGTTTTGTTTTTTGTTTTTAATAAAAGGATAAATAATAATCGTATGGTTTATTTTTGTTTGTTTTTTTCTCTCAGAAATCCGGATGATTGCTGAGAAATACAGCTGTAAGTTCGCCGAGACTTCCGTGGCGATCAACCACCAAGTGGACGAACTTCTCGTGGGACTGGTCAGCCAGATCCGTGCCAAACTCCACTTCCAGTCGGAACGCTCCGTCAATGACGTCACAAAACACAGAGCGTTGTCGCCGAAGAGGGCGCTGTCGTTTCTTGGCAAACTTTTCAAACACAGCAACAAGAAATTCGCATCCTGTGATGACCTGTTGTGTTAGAAGATATACTTTTTGGGCTTGTAGTATCGCGTGTGAAACAAACGTTGGTTAACAAAAAAAAATGGATTATTGACAAAATAGCACTTGATTCTTTAAAACAAAAATGACGCTACATCGGATGTTAACATAATTTTGTGACGGAAGTGACGTTTCATATTTACAGAAGCGCTCGTCACGTGATGTGATGTATTACTAACTTGGCTCAGCTTCGGCTCCCCCAAAGGCCGCTGAATCAAAGAGGCCAACAGCGACAGGAACTCGCTGGATTTCAGATCAGGTAAGTTTAAAATTCCACTGGCAATTCCAGGCCTACATGTACAGCCATAGTTGTCAATGAGCACGAATGCTTTGTAGTCTTGCTTATTATTGGTGGTGGTGGATTTGTTTGTTTTCGTTTCGTTAGTATTTTTGTGTTTGTTTTTTTGTTGTTGTTTTTTGGTTTGTTTTTTTGTAGGATTTTCTCGGTGGGGGTTGCTTAATAGTCGTCTTTTTGTTGTTGGTGTTGTTGTATTGGGGTTTTTGGATTTTTTGTTTGTTTGTTGTTGATTGTTTTTGGTTTTGGGGTGGGGGTTTTTTTTGTGTTTGTTTGTTTGTTGTTTGTTGTGGGGGGGTTTTTTGTGGGGTTTTTGTGTGTGGTTTTTTTGTGTGTTTTTTTTTGGGGGGGGGGGGGTCTTCATTGGAAATGAAAGCTAACGTGGACAAAAATATAGACTAATTGAATTGAAAGATAATTAATAATAAAGATTGGTTGGGCAAATCTGAATTAAAGGGGTCTTTTATTGCATAAGGAGCACGGCACAAAGACTACATTATTGGCACTCTCGCGTTACGATGTTTGTAATAACGTACGTGTTCTTCCCGCTACGATGTCGTCACGACTGTTAATAGCTACTAAAGAAGACGTGACGATTTCGAGGTTCACACGTCACGATCACATTCTACTATAAATAGTTACAACAAAAACGTCAGCGCAAGAACGCCTTTTTACCCAATATTATCAATACATAATCCCGCCTACAAAAACACTCCATCACGTTTTATATTTGTCTGTTACCCCGTAACACAACCCATAGACAGTGCAAGTGCCCACCTTTCCCAATATGGATGGCCCCAGCATAAACTTCCTGGCCATACCAGTCCAAACATGCGCTACTGATTATGTTTTAGGCCTGTTATAACATATTTATTCAGTGCGTTTTCCGCCTACCACCCCAAAGAACATCAAAATGGTCATGCCAATCCCTTATTAACATTATTAATACAGTACTGAATGAACGGTAGAAATCACATTTCATTGGTCGGTATTTTGACGTCACAAATGTCCGCACTGCTCCTACTAACTATGCTAATATTCTAGGATGTGTTCCGGTTTATGATTGCAGTCTTATGACAGAAATATTAAATGTTTTTGAACCACTACCCACTTCCAGCCGTATATAATTGACACATCGTAAATAAAATATACGAGATGAGGCGCACCTTTCGATTGATGTGTTTATCCTATATATCAAAGAAAGCAAGTATTAGTCAAACTGTATCTCCTAGATTAACAAAATAAAAATATTTATTACATTTTATATAAGTCTTTAAAATAATAATAGTTAAAAAATATATAATTATTTAATGAAATAAATTTACAACTATTGATGTCTTAATAAGCAAATGTTAGACACTAAATAACCAGATGATATTCATAGTATATCGCAATGTAGCTGATGTGTTCGACAGACATTAGTGACAGTCGATATTATATTTTTCGTGCCGGGGTGTAATTTTAAACAATTATTTCTCTGCGATGAGACCGATTTCATGTTTTAAATTATGGAGCCAAAAAAAAGAAGAAAAAAGAGTATTGACCGAGTCCGCCACTGGAGGCCTAGGTTGATATATATATTTTGCGCTCTGTAAGTACATTTATGACTATTAATTCCCAATAGGCGTATTTTAAAACTGAGCCAGGTGTCGATAAGTGAATACTCTTCCCTTACCTTATGAATCATTTGTGTGAAGATTGTCTCATGAATCTGTTCTCAATATGGGGCGAGGCGTAGCACAGTGGTAGAGCGCTCGCTTGATGCGCGGTCGGTTTGGGATCGATCCCCGTCAGTGGGCCCACTGGGCTATTTCTCGCTTCAGCCAGTGCACCACGACTGGTGCATCAAAGACGTGGTGTGTGCTATCCTGTCTATGGGATGGTGCACATAAATATCCCTTGTTGCTAATCGAAAAGATTAGGCCATGAAGTGGTGACAGCGAGTTTCCTCCCTCAATATCTGTGTGGTCCTTAACCATATGTCCGACGCCATATAACCTTTAATAAAATGTGTTGAGTGCGTCGTTAAATAAAACATTTCCTTCTGCTCTCAATGTATAATGAATGACGATTTTTGTTTCGTTTTCAGAATGTATCACTGCCCCTGATGGCTACGGACGTTTCAGCAACGTGCTATCTGAACAAATGAACGAACGTGAACAACTCTGTGGTGCTTGTGACGTAATAATGAACAGTGATTTATAACAGTGAACAGTGATTTGAAATAATGAACAGTGATTTGTAATAATGAACAGTGATTTATAACAATGAACAGCGATTTGTAATAATGAACAGTGATTTATAACAATGAACAGTGATTTGAAATAATGAACAGTGATGTGCAATAATGAACAGTGATTTATAAAAATGAACAGTGATTTGAAATAATGAACTGATTTGTAATTATTGGAAACGAATGACGAATGCAGTGATACAGATTTTACGCGTTTGTGTTTTAAGTTCACTATGAACGTTTATTGAATTTTAACACTGTTGTCAACAGTAAAGGGTCTGAATTATTAAACAGCTCTAGTGGACATTATACAGAGCAGTGCGGTGATATATTGTGTTTCATGTGAACAATGAACATATTTGAGGGTTTTTTTTATTGGTTTTTTTATACATGATCTGAAATCTACAGCTGATGTGAATATGACAAATAATGTATTATGATTATTGATAAATGTATGCGGTTAAGTGAACGCTGCATGATTGGACTTTGAAATAGTCTATGTGAACACCACACATTAATATTATATGAACATTGCAAACATTTCTCTGATTTAAGAACACGAACTGAATAGTGATATGATCTTGAAAACTGCTCCACTGAACATTACGTATGTGCTGAGATAATTTTAATATGAACACAGTTTGCAGTGAACATTGAACAACTAGGATGAATAAATCATCAGCGACGTGACTGCTAAACTGAACAATAAACGAGCATTGACTAATGTACTAGCGAATGCTGTGAACATTTACAATAGTTTTGAAATATTACACACATTTTTAGAAACGTTCAAGTGCAATATAGTCGTGAGTTGAACTTTCATACCTACGCATAAGGCCAGTGTACGGTGAACTTCAAGTGCCTAAACGTGTCAACGGAGTCGAAGTCTCTTTTAAGACAAGTGGTTGTTACATGAAGAGGTTTAACTTGATATAAACGTTGACACGTCTTCTAAAACTGATTGGTATGTGCTGTAGTGTTAGCAAACATCCCTTGGACTCTATCTAATAAAGGGGCTGCGAGTTGGGATAGTATATTCAGACAAAAACGTTTAGTAATTTGGTAAATGCGCGTGCTTAAATAAAAGAAAACTCGTGACTCTCAAAGTGAAATAAAACACTCGATTTAACTGGTGTATCATTTATCAGCTTAAGTAACAGGAGATCTTCAATACAAAATTAAATGTGTGTCACGTCGTTGACTGTAGTTTGGGGGTCTGCAGAAAGCAGTAGTACAAAATTGCTAAAACAGTTTTGTCTAAGCATACTGTGAAATCCTTTATTTTCGTGGTCTTAAATTTTCGTGATTTCGCTAAAATACAAATTTCGTTGGGTAATTGCATAAAAACAAAAGTATCATATATATATATATATATATATATATATATATATATATATATATATATCCACGAATTACTCGAATGTAATAGCACCACGAATAAACGCTATTTCACAGTAGATATGTTTGGCGTGCTAATGAGAGCAAGTTGTTGTGAGGCACGCCCGACTTGTACGAATGTGCTGAACTTCAGCAGCGCATATGCAGGAACATCTACAGTGGAACGATGGGTTCTAGGATCGACCCCTCTCTATGGACCCGTATGTTTTTCCCGTCCCAACCACTGCCCCTGGTTTAGCAAAGGCAGTGGTGTGTGCAGTCCTGTCTTTGGGATAGAACAGATATAATATATTTTGCTGCTGGTCTCCTGTGTACATAGATTGTGAATACGATAATAACTTTGTTGTTTTGATATAGTTAATAATGTGCAATATCTATGTGATAATAAACTCCTATATATTTTTGTTAATCGTTTTGTTTCATGTGTTCTATATGAAGTGATATATACTACCCTAATAAATATATATAATCAATTTATGATCGACATGATATATATTTTAAATTACAATTGCAATGAGAAAGATGTCCGTTCTTCTTCAATCTACAGTACTGACATTTTTGGGAAGGAAGGGGTGGGATGGGGGTCGATCCCTGTCGGTGGGCCCATTGGGTTATTTCTCGTTCCAGCCAGTGCACCGCGACTGGTATATCAAAGGTTGTTGTATGTGCTATTTTGTCTGTGGGGTGGTCCATATAAAACATCCCATGTTAATCATGGAAAAATGTACTAAGACTATGTCAAAATTACCAAATGTTTGACATCCAATAGCCGATGATTAATAAATCAATGTGCTCTTGTGGTGTCTTTAAACAAAACAAACTTTTAACATATTTATTTTACGTTTATATGGCAACATTTTGGGGGTCTTTTGGCACAAGCACGTGCGATATGTTATTGATACTGTAATTTTATTATTATTATTTTTATTATATTTGGGTGGGGGTTTTTTTAATCTTTATATTGTCTGGTACTAATAAAGTTTTCTGGGTTACCTATTCACATAGGCATCGGAAGATGATAGTAATTGCCTCGCCAGCTTTCGACGCCTAAAATTTAGGATAGCTTAGTTGAGCCATGATTAAATTTCAGTTAAATGAGAGCAATTCCATGTTATACCTTCAATACAGTGAATGAATGAATGAATTAATTAATTAATTAATGAGCGAGTGGATGGATGATTGAATTATTATTTTACTTTAATATAATTTTAATATAAGTTTAAACACTCCATCTTTAATAAACGGTTTGAGGAGTTCATATTAGGAATGAATGAATGAATGAATGAATGAATGAATGTTTAAAGACACCCCAGCACGAAAAATACATCGGCTATTGGGTGTCAAACTATTCATATTAGGAATACCAATCATCTGGACATTGAGAAACCAATGTACTTATACTGATTTAATGTTAAAATAAATAAATAAATTGTTTTTGTAAAGTGTTTAATGCTTTAGAACTTTAACAGGTACATTGTGAAGTACATGATGAAGAGACATGAAATGGGAACACTAATTTAATCAATGTATGGATATTGGTTATATTCTTGAAAATCACCTTTCTTCCTATTTGGAATGTTATTTTTTTCCAATCCACCGAAAAGGGACTCATATATATATATATATATATATATGTATGTATGTGTGTGTGTGTGTGTGTGTGTGTGTGTGTGTGTGTGTGTGTGTGTGTGTGTGTGTGTGTGTGTGTGTGTATGTGAGACCGTCTCAGGGCAATATCACTATTTACGGACGGTCATGTGACTAGTTTTTGACCAGTATATATATATATATTCATTGATTAATGGATGCATGGAGGAATAGATAGACGGATGGATAAATAGGTGAGTGGATGGATGCATAAAAAGAACAAACATTTCTAAAACAAAATCTTTTTCTCTCTCTCTCTTTTTTTTTTTTTTTTTTTTTGTTGTGTGTGAATGTCATAAATTTCAAATTTAACCATTCCATCAACTGAGATAATGCTAAAATCAGAGTGGTAAAATAATAATAATAATAATAATAATAATAATAATAATAATTTAAAAAACAAACAAAAAAAACAAAACAAAAACATACATGTTCAGTTTTCGTTTAAAGAATTACATTTTGACACGCTTTTCGGTCTGAGTATCTCAAATATCAACATTTACCAACTACATGTGTTGGCATTAGGATTATCGAGAGAAATAAATAAGGCAACACTTTGTATTTTAGACCAAATCTCAGTCACTATTACGGTAGTAATGTCTGTATAAAGTATTAATATACGGAGAGAAATAAGGCAACACTTGGTATTTTAGACCAAATCTCAGTCACTATTAGCGTAAAGTACTTAATATACGGAAACAAACAAGGGGACACTTGGTATTTTAGACCAAATTTCAGTAACTATTAGTGTAGTAATGTGTGTTTCGCGCCTACGGCGTTCGCGGTTTCGCACAACACATTTTATACAACCATAAAAATGAGTATATCAAAGGTTATTGTATGTTCTGTCCTGCATGTATATATATATATATATATATATATATATATATATATATATATATATATATATATATATATATATATATATATATATATATATATATATATAGAACAAAATAAGAAACCTCCGCTAACTTTGCTTGAACATAACTTGATGAAAACAAACCGGGGGAATAATTGTTATATATGCGTTTAAAGAGTGTTCCATGATGCATCGTTTGGTGCAAAAATCATGGCCATAGGTTAACAGAAACTGGAAGAAATTTTGACCAAGTGTGGTAGGGGTTAAAAATAAAAACACCCACTTAATAACGGGTATGACCACCTCTTTAATTGACCACTGCAGTGCATCGCAGGCGCATAGAATTGACTAAAGTGTTGATTTCTGCCTGTGGAATATTGTTCCATTCCTGAATGAGCGCTTAACCAAGTTCGTTGACGTTAGCGGGTGGGTTGGGACGACACCTCAATCGTCTGTCCAGACTATCCCAGACATGCTCGATGGGGTTGAGATCTGGACTTTTAGCGGGCCAGTCATCAATGAAATCAATGTTATTTGTCCTAAGAAAATTTACAGTGTCTCTAGCTGTATGAGAGGTGGCATTATCATGCTGAAAAATCGAGATGTTGGCGTTGTTACGGAACAGAGGAATGACGTGATGAGCGAGAATGTCATCGCGGTAACATTGAGCATTTAAATTGCCATCAATGACGACTAGTGGTGAACGATAACCATGGGCAATGCTGCCCAGACTATGACACAACCCCCACCCTCGAAACGATCTCATTCAACAACACAACAGTCAGCATAGCGTTCATTTCTCTTACGGTAGACGCGCACCCTGCCATCACCACGTTGTAAAGAAAATCTGGATTCATCCGAAAAAAGAACGGTATTCCAGCGTCGCCATATCCAACGAGTGTGTACACGTGCCCAATTAAGACGATTTAGACGATGACGTTGCGTTAAAACGCATCCGACGTAAGGACGTCGTGCATGTAAACCGTTCTCCCGCAGACGATTACGAACAGTTTGCCCACTGATTCGGTTATTATGAAGCCCAGTTGTGCTAGCAGCAGTAGCAGTGGCAGTTTGGAATCGATTGCGCAAATGCGTGTTCATGATATAGCGGTCTTGACCACGCGTTGTAACACGCGGACGTCCACGACGTGGCAAGTCGTTGGTGCTTCCTGTCGTTCGAAATCTTACGCGAAGATTTCGTATCGCTCGACTAGAACTCCCAACATGCCTTGCAACGCCTTCTGTCGACATGCCAGTATCAAGCATGCCAATCGCCCGTTCGCGTAAATTATTGGGTATTCTTGGCATACTAAAGATGCTACAATGTAAAAAACGGTTTTTTTTTTTACAGATTTGGAAGCGTTTTCGTTCACTTGACAACAATGTCAGTAAGACAAGTAAAACAAATTGACCGAATACTACACGGGACATGTCGAACCATACATGCACGTGCCAATTGAATTTCACGTTGTCGACGATTAACAGTGCAAAAAGAATCGATAAAATTCATGAATCCTGATAATACAGCTCAAGGCTAATACTACCTATATAATTTCATTACACAATTAATTCTTTAACACAACAAATACTATATGTACAAATCGGAAGTTTCTGTTTTTTGTTCAGTATATAAATATTTTCAGAAAGTTAATTACTAAGTAAAGTATTAATAACTGTAAGCAATAATCGAGAAAGAAGAAAATGCTTGAGCAATCCCGCTACACACTGCACAAGCGCCTGAAATGTTTGCTAATATTCTCCATGTTATATATGTATTTCATTGGTAGCTAAAGACAGCCATACATTTTGGCTAAATACACAATCTGTCATAAAAGGATGTCATCAGTTCGTCCCTCCTCCATCATCCACCTGTGTCTGCTTATGCCGCACCTCATTATCATTAATTATATTGCAGAAATACATTGTCCCTCTCCTCCCCATCCCCCCCCCCCCCCCCCCCCCCAACAGAAGCTGTTGCAGACGTCACACGCACCGCATGGCTGTATACGTTTTCGTGTAAATCCTAATATCGCATTGACCCGGGACATTTGACGTCCATGGCACCTCATACATTCACTGTCACGTCTGCTGTATAAGCTTGATCAATAATAATATAACTGCAGACGCGCAGCTTACATCGAGCCGACTGTTGACGGGACCGCGGGTGTGCCTGCACACACAAGTCCGCATTACGTGCAACAAGTTGGGAGGTTCCCTTCGCGCCAGCTGCTGTGTGGGCAGACAACAGATGTGATGGGTATGTATCCGTCCCGACGAGCTTCAAATAATAAAAGTTCGCGGGACTTAGAGGGTGTGTAGCATCAAATCAAATCTCATTGTCGACAATAGTGACACTGTGTCGCTAAAGCTGCTACATGTAACGTTTCAGCTAATTATATTATACGCCTTGGGTATAAATACTACAATCCCTCAACCTTAAAGTACATCAAGAAATAAAAGGGGGTGCCGGGTAATTAAAGGTGCTATGTCAAAGTTGCAATAATAGCGGTTCCCGCCAAAAATATTTATTAAATTTTGCTTTGAAATATTAAGTTTATACCTTCAGCTATATGCCTATAAAACAAAATAATTCCATTTACTAGTACTTATTTTTTTTTTTTTTTTGGGGGGGGGGGGTGAGCCTCGAGAGTGCGTTGCACGTGTTAACTAGTGACGTCACTGATTTATGCGTACACATTCAACACTAAGATTTTTTCTATAATTCTTTGCAGACACCTGACAAAGAAACAAAGATGATTACCATGCTACATGTATATTTAACGACCATACAGGTAGTTCGGGAAGTAACCCCTCTTGTCGTCCAGTACACGACTTGAACATTAATATTCTTCAGTTAATTATGGAAAGATTAAAAATCCACCAATCAAAACACAAAAGGGTGTGGGGGGTTTTAAAGCCGCACACCCTAGTTCCATCCAGCGAAAATAAATTATAATTTGGTTAATCTACAAACCTGTAACACACTTAGATCACGTTTTTATCAAATGGAGTGAAAAAGCAGGTTTTATATCGATAAATACCATGGGAATCCCCATGTCCCAATTGCTTGAAATAATTTTGAAAGTTAGTATTCTGATGTCACCGGTAGAAGCACAACAATGCCTACGTCACGACAAATTTCACAGACTTAGGGTGCGTTCGTTTCACCTCTCCTGGACATGTTCCAACTGTTCTGTCCTGGTTGTATCCCCTCTCCTGATATCGTAAGACTTAGCAAAATTATTGGTTTTAAGGGTTTGTAACGTTTGTTACTTGTCTGAACTTTATTGTTACTGAAATTTTTTACGAACTGTGAAGAAAAATCTCACAAATGAACAACAACAAATCGGATGTTGATTGCGCGAACCGTGCGCGAGAAAACAAACCGAACCAAAATGATAACGGCCACGTGATATACCAACGTCTGTGACATTAAAAATAGATTGGACCTCGCTTGCTTAACGGTTTTTTCTCGACAACACGTTTTGTGAAAAAATGCAAAAAATGCATTTCGTGGTTTTACAAACATCAGGATTACCAAAAAGCACTTCAGGTGAATGGAAATGTGTATTCTAAATAATAAAATGTAAGTAAAGTGCAATTTTATTTGTGAAAAATGGGGTTTAATAGCGAAAAACAACGCCGTAATGGTTAACAAATAAACGTAACTAGGGTGTGTCCCTTTAATGGAAAACAAGCCCTATTTTTGTTAGTGAAAATATTTCCACCGTTGCTTTTAGAGCACAGCAGTAATTGTATATAGCACTGACAATGGAAGCATTTAGTGATATTAGCAATATAGATTAATGACGTGAGTAGACAAGATAAAAATCATGTTATTGACAATAGTCGATGATTAATAAATCATTGTGCTCTAGTGGTGTCGTTAAACAAAACAAAACTTTACTTTTAAATGACTGCAATTACAGGCTGTTTCTTGTGGTTAACTATGTAAGCCTATGGTAGTATGGGACGAGGGTGGGGGTGACGGGGGGGGGGGGGGGGTGAATGTGTGATATGCTACTATTTTGCTACAGGTAGTACTAAACCAAATAATATCCGGCTGGGTAAAAGTTCGAGCCGCACCTAACTTTTGATAGAGCAGTTAATAGCACAAGTCCTGCCATTGGTGATAAATGTGGCCGTGTTTGCTGTGATAAAATGTTGTTTTATCTTGACAGTAAATTCCTGTAGTTGAATTTGAACTATGTCAATGCACCAACTACCATTGTGCTTGAAACATGTGCGGGGTCCTACTAAAAATAGCATGACATTTATGTGCGGAACTGGAGTAGTTTGATTTACTTTAAGGGTAATGGGTGCCTTTTGGTTGGTAGTATTTATATCCGTGGTGTATATGTCGATTGATACGCTGCATGTAGTTTTTGACAAATACGTTACTATTGTCGTCTATAGGGTTTGACTTGGTGGTATATACCCTACAAGCCCAGCTTGCACTTAATCCGGTACTGGCTTCTTACATGTCCAATTCGTTGATGCAGCACATCTTAGGGTTTAGTGAGCATATGAAACCGAACGAGAAGAAGAAGACGAAGAAGAAGAAGAATGTAAGCAGATCTTGACGTACACATACGTCATGGTATGTTTGATAAATGTATTATGGAAAGAATTCTTTTTTTATTTATCTTTCAACACCACTGTTTAACCACTGTAGCCAAATTGTGCTATAGCCACATGATTTCCGGCTTAAACGTTAATATTTCAGCGAATAGTATCATCTGTGAAATACAGTATTTTATTCAAATAAATTTTTAAACTTTAAATTGTCAAATTGATTGTCAGCTCTTTTCGATTAGCAGCAAGGGATCTTTTATATGCACCATCCCACAGACAGGATAACACATACCACGGCCTTTGATATACCAGTCGTGGTGCACTGGCTAGAGAGAGAAATAGCCCAATGGGCCTACCGACGGGGATCGATCTCAGACCGACTGTGCATCAAGCGAACGCTTTACCACTGGGCTACGTCCCGCTACGTCCCACTACTGGGCCCGAGTCCCAAATAAAGTACAGAAATTGAAACCCACGATGGAATCGGGTTTCTTCCCTGCCCCAACCAGGGCATCACGACTGATACGTCAACGGTCATGGTATACACGCGTGCGGTCTTGTGTGCTGAAAAGTACATACGACATACCCCATGCTGCTAATTAAAACAAAATGTAGTGAGTTTTTTCTAAAGACTAACTATAAAAATTATCAGATGTTTGATTCAATATCCAATAAGGGACATTCCTCAGTTTGCAGCAATTTTTAAGATAATATCGACTAACAGAGACTTTTTAACGATTGTAATTACATATCAAATATATTTTTCTGTATAAAATATTAGTGGCTGTATATTAAACGTGTTTCTGGTCGTTCTAATATTTGTGCTAGGTTAAATTTCATTTTATTTCCTAAAATATATTTGTTTCGTACGTACGAAATTATTTGAAGACAAAATCCAGTTTGGGCTTCTTACAAATATTAAGACCACCAGAAACGCATTGAATATACAGACACTGATATTTTAAACAAGAAAATATATTTAATATGTAAGTTTAATCGTAGACATACTTTATTAGTCGGAAACATCTTACAATGCAGCAAACTCAGGAATGTCCCTTTCAATTGTCAAATTGATTGTGTCAACTCAATAAGGTTAACGCGGCACTAGGTACACATGCATACACTAACATCCGCCATCTTTGATTCTGCTAACACCACTTTTCGGTAGAGAATAATTGTCGAAATCCAGTCGGAACTGAATTCTTCTGATTTCAAGAAGGCATCCATTGTAATCTTTGTAGGTTCCCAACACGTGTTTCTAGCATTGTAGTCGCTGGTACATTGATAATAGTCCCTAATAAAGTAAAGTAAAGCTTGTTTTTGTTTAACGACACCACTAGAGCACATTGATTAATTAATCATCAGCTACTGGATGTCAAACATTTGGTAATTTTGACATATAGTCTTAGAGAGGAAACCCGCCACATTTATTTTTCATTAATAGCAAGGGATCTTTTATATGCACCATCCCACAGACAGGATATCACTTACCACGGTCTTTGATATACCAGTCGTGGTGCATTGGCTACAACGAATGGGCCCACCGACGGGGATCGACCCTAGACTGACCGCGGATAAAGCGAGCGCTTTTACCACTGGGCTACGTCCTGCCCAAGTCCCAAATAAAGTACAGAAATTGAAACCCTCGATGGAATCGGGTTTCTTCCCTGCCCCAACCAGGGCATCACGACTGATACGTCAACCGTCATGGTATACACGCGTGCGGTCTTGTGTGCTGAAAAGTGTATACGACATACCTCATGCTGCTAATTAAAACAAAATGTAGTGAGTTCCCTCCAAAGACAAAAAATAAGAATTATCAGATATTTGAATCCATTATGCAATATTTCATTAATCACTGTCCTCTAGCTTGTGGTGTTGTTAAAGAAAAAAAGCCTAATTTTTAAGGTTTCCGAATTAGCCAGTAATGTGCGTGCGCTTTGTCAGCATTCACTTTCATGAAACGCGTGCTATTGGTCGCCTCTCATTACGCACCTGCGGCCCAACGTAACTAACAATTATAATGACGTATTCAATTACTTCCGCGAGTTAATTAAGTTAGCGGAATACAGTTAACTCCCCTGAGTTCGTGTGTGTTTGCATAGATCCATGTTCCAAGACTAATTGTAACGAATATGAAATAATGGCAAGTAATTTAATAAATTATTAAATTATTATTTGGAGCATTTTTGAAGGAAAATCCAAAAATAATCTTTTAAACAGGATAGAGGGTCAGACAATGTAGGGAGAAAAAAAAGAATTTTAACACTCTCTCCCCCCCCCCCCCCCCCCCCCCCCATTTCTCCTTTCTGGACTAAATCCTAAAATTCGGGCAACGCCGATAGAGATATTCGAGCAAAATGAGGCGGCCTAAAACCTTTTAACCATGTATTTCAATAGGCATACATACATATTTATATATAAAATAATATAATGTGCACACTGCGGGGAATGGTATGTAGCATTGGGTTACAATCGATAAAATTCTATAGTAAATGGGTAATGCATGCATAGCAATAATATACAATACAATAACATATGTCATGTATCAATGTTGTCTGTTCTATGCGTGGTATCAGTTTTCAAATACTTACACAATTTAATTAGCTGTTTTGAATTGTCGCTGGACAGTAGTTGCGTTAATTTAAATGTTGATGGTTTATTGTAATAAAAAGGTTTAATATATTTATCTCTTATGTTATTGAAGAAAGGACACACTAGAACAAAGTGATATTCGTCTTCTACAACATTCATATTGCATAGACGACAAATTCTATTATTCCTGTCAATATTATGGTATCTGCCCGTTTCTATAAAGAGATTATGGGAAGATAATCTATATTTACTCAAAATATGTTTGTATTTCAAGTCAATAGGTTTCTGAAGATAAGGTTGTAAGCAATAATTATTAACAGCGAATTTGTATAACAGACATTTTGGAGAATTGTTGAATACAGCATACATAGATTGGATAAATTGATCAGTCATTTTCTGTTTGAATAGTGATATAAATGTATTGCGATTTTCTACATTTTGATTATACCATATGTGACCAAAACCATTAGTGACAAGCAGGTCTCTTATTTGACTAACCAGTTTTCTTATGCACTCGTCATATAGGGTGTTTATATAACACTCTTTCAAAATACAGTTATCTATTACACTACTAGAGCACATTGATTTATTATTCATCAGCTATTGGATGTCAAACATTTGGTAATTGTGACATAATTATAGTCTCAAAGAAAAAAACCGCTACATTATTTCATTAGTAGCAAGGGATCTTTTATATGCACCATCCCACAGACAGGGTAGCACATACCACAGCCTTTGATATACCAATCATGGTGCACTGGCTGGAACGAGAAATAGTCCAGTCGGCCAACCGATAATATTAGTTGTGATCCATGTAAAAATTCCTCGAAATAGATGAGAAAGATGAATGGCTCAGCTTTGACGGGATTTGAACCACTGTCGCCAGCTTGATTGTACAGCAGCTTATCTACTAGACCACGGAGCACACTTTAAAGGCATATTGTAACAGACCACTGACCTATTTAATGATCTAACCAAGTATTACCTGAACAAAAATAATTTGAGTTGTCTCTAAATATACTTTATTCAACCATCTTCATAACCACCATATTCCATTTATTAATGATATTTTGGTAAAATAATTGAATTATGGCAATGGTCCATAATTCAAAAACTAAATTGCCGAGAGGGTTGACATGGATTTTACTCCATCATGGTTCAGTTAAGGTGGTGCAATAGCTAGATTTGGTTTCCAACAATTAATGTAATTTTTATTTATTATCCATTTTTAGAGAAATAAGGTCCTTAAATCTGTGACAGTATGCCTTTAAATACAGATGTTGCTACGTTAATAGTAAATTAAATCTGGTCTACAATTCCATGTGGTCCCTTAATTCTTTCCATCAGTGTATCAGTTAGAACAATCAAGTATCACCAGGTATTTAGTAATTACATAATTAATTATTAACTTGGTTTGGTTTATTTGAAACGTATGTGTATACAACTGGCCGAGGTTCAGTTGGAAAAATTATTGTCGTGGTAGTGATTTTTAATTTCCGGATCAATTTTCTGACATCAGAGCACCATTGGCATCGCTGTAGACAGTAATTAGAAACAGAACAGAACAGAACCGGCCTTGGTGGTGTAGTGGTTAAGCCATCGGACATAATACTGGTAGGTACATGGTTCGCAGCCTGGTACCGGCTCCCACTCAGAGCGAGTTTTAACGACTCAATGGGTAGGTGTAAGACCACTACACCCTCTTGTCTCTCATAAACCACTAACAAATAACCCACTGTCCTGGACAGACAGCCCAGCTGAGGTGTGTGTCCAGAACAGCGTGCTTGAACCTTAATTGGATATCGGCACGAAAGAAAATAAATTGAAATGAAATGATTAAAACGGAACAGAACGCATTGGCGAAGTCAGGATTTTATATTGGGGGCGAAGGGGGCAACCACACTGCAATGGGCCACCCACATTGTCTGCGAGTTTTAATTCCCCTTTTGCACTCGTTTCTGGACGACACACAAATCTAAAACGTGGTGTGGGATGAAAGAGGAATGATTGCATTGAAAGAAGTTTATTTACACTCGGGTCATTACTCGGCGATGCAAAGAGGTGATTTATAAACATTTTGTGCAGCTGCAGTAAATCAAACATGTAATACCACAAGTACATTGAATATCTTGGGAAGTGCTGTCCTGCTTATCGAAAAGCGAATACAAAGGATTTCTTGATCCATTTCGGTAGGTGTAACGGGCGACGGGTTTCCTCCCTCCCTTCCTCCCTCCCCCCTCTCTCTCTCCTATCTGTAGGATGGTGCATATAAAAGATCCCTTGCTGCTAATCGAAAAGAGTAGCCCATGAAGTGGCGACAGCGGGTTTCCTCATATGTGTGGTCCTTAACCACATGTCTGACGCCATATAACCGTAAATAAAATGTGTTGAGTGCGTCGTTGAATAAAACATTTTTTCTTTTCTCTCTCTCTCTCTCTCTCTCTCTCTCTCTCTCTCTCTCTCTCTCTCTCTCTCTCTCTCTCTCTCTCTCTATCAATAATCAAAGACACCAAGTAGCATGTTTTACAAAATGTTTGACATCCAACAGCCATGAATTAATAAATCAATGTGCTCTAGTGGTGTCGTTAAACAAAACAAACTTTAAACAAACAAACTTTATAAAGAACAATGATAGAACTCTAATAAAATTCATTTCTTATCAAATTGCCTTCCAAATGGATAGGTTAAATCTCCTGTTTACAGGGGCATACCCTAGTTTCAAGGAGTGAAAATTAACACTAAGTTTAGTTAATCTACACACCTGTAACACATTTGGATGAAGTTACAATTGAGTGAAACATGAATCTGTGACTTTGAAATGGTGAATTAACCTCTAAAAATAGACTCGACTCGACTCCATAACTCATGTACGTTTTTAAAAATATGAGAAATGCATTTTGTGATATTAAAAACACCAGGATGACCATAAACACTTCGAATGTACAGACATTGATAATCTAAACAATAAAATCTAAGTAAAGTATGATTTAAGTTGTTTATAATAGTTTAAAATATGCGTTAGTGTTTAAAAACTAGGGTATGTCCCTTTAATACTAGGATAAAGTCAAATGCTTGAACAGACAATGCAAACTTTAATCACACTTTCACTTGAACATATCGGATGAAGCCCACAAGGATATGATTGTTTCCGTTAACCATGGAAGCGTCAGCTAGATGTCGTTGCCCCTAGTAGGACCGCAGTAAGTGTGTAGTGACGTTGCCATAGTAACTGTCTAGTGGAGGTCGTATCACCCAATATAGGTTACTTTCAGAATTTTAAAACTTCACCTACTGTGAAAGATATCGGTGTGTGGATATGAAAGATGAAACCTAGAAAGTTGTAACAAATCTTGGGCAAATCACATTTCCTTAATAATTCTGTTTTAAGAGCTTTCCCTGGGTTTTGTTGTTGTTGTTGTTGTTTTCTGTGGGGGTGGGGGTGAAGGGGGTTGGGGGTGTTGTAATTCATGTAAAAATGCGTAGTGATTTGCGTGCAATCCTATATAGCCGTTTGATAGTAATGCTAATATGAAAAAAGTTATCATCCAGATTTGGTCATTTTCGTTTAATTCGGGGAAATGTGAGCCCGTACTCCTGTGCACCGAGAAACACACACCTATACACATGGTCGGTACTCACTCCAGATACACACACCTATACACATGGTCGGTACTCACTCCAGATACACACACCTATACACATGGTCGGTACTCACTCCAGATACACACACCTATACACATGGTCGGTACTCACTCCAGATACACACACCTATACACATGGTCGGTACTCACTCCAGATACACACACCTATACACATGGTCGGTACTCACTCCAGATACACACACCTATACACATGGTCGGTACTCACTCCAGATACACACACCTATACACATGGTCGGTACTCACTCCAGATACACACACCTATACACATGGTCGGTAATCACTCCAGATACACACACCTATACACATGGTCGGTACTCACTCCAGATACACACACCTATACACATGGTCGGTACTCACTCCAGATACACACACACTATATACACATGGTCGGTACTCACTCCAGATACACACACCTATACACATGGTCGGTACTCACTCCAGATACACACACACCTATACACATGGTCGGTACTCACTCCAGATACACACACCTATACACATGGTCGGTACTCACTCAGATACACACACCTATACACATGGTCGGTACTCACTCCAGATACACACACCTATACACATGGTCGGTACTCACTCCAGATACACACACCTATACACATGGTCGGTACTCACTCCAGATACACACACCTATACACATGGTCGGTACTCACTCCAGATACACACACCTATACACATGGTCCGGTACTCACTCCAGATACACACACCTATACACATGGTCGGTACTCACTCCAGATACACACACCTATACACATGGTCGGTACTCACTCCAGATACACACACCTATACACATGGTCTGTACTCACTCCAGATACACACACCTATACACATGGTCGGTACTCACTCCAGATACACACACTATACACATGGTCTGTACTCACTCCATACACACAACCTATACACATGGTCGGTACTCACTCCAGATACACACACCTATACACATGGTCGGTACTCACTCCAGATACACACACCTATACACATGGTCGGTACTCACTCCAGATACACACACCTATACACATGGTCGGTACTCACTCCAGATACACACAGCTATACACATGGTCGGTACTCACTCCAGATACACACACCTATACACATGGTCGGTACTCACTCCAGATACACACACCTATACACATGGTCTGTACTCACTCCAGATACACACACCTAGACCATGGTCGGTACTCACTCCAGATACCACACACCTATACACATGGTCGGTACTCACTCCAGATACACACACCTATACACATGGTCGGTACTCACTCCAGATACACACACCTATACACATGGTCTGTACTCACTCCAGATACACACACCTATACACATGGTCTGTACTCACTCCAGATACACACACCTATACACATGGTCTGTACTCACTCCAGATACACACACCTATACACATGGTCGGTACTCACTCCAGATACACACACCTATACACATGGTCTGTACTCACTCCAGATACACACAAACACCAATAAACATCGAACACATGCACAAATACTCTTATACACGCACACATACATGCACCGTCTCTCATTCCCTCACTATTTTCCCTTCCTCACTCTTTCTTTCTCTCTATTTCTCTCCCTCTCTTCTCTTTCTATTTTTTCTCTCTCTCCCCCTTCTCTCTCTCTCTCTCTCTCTCTCTCTCTCTCTCTCTCTCTCTCTCTCTCTCTCTCTCTCTCTCTCTCTCTCTCTCTCTCTCTCTCTCTCTCTCTCTGGCTCTCGGTTTCCGTCTCTTTCTTTCTCCGTGTGATGCTACCTCGGGAATGTGTTCATATCACCTAGCAACAAATAAATAAATGTTATATAGAATACTGTACCTACCAACATATTGCCAGGTTACAGGTAAAAGTCGGAACTGGACTGTGTCGCATGCTTATTTCCACCAACGTGGTCAAACTGACAGGTCAGTATCTCCTACCAAGTGTAGAACGCACGACGAATCATGCACAGATAAAACCAACAGTATGTAGGAAAACATGTTTTTTCCGGTCTGCTGGGTGTATACTACCAAATCAAATCCCATAGACGACAATAGTAACATATGTGGCTAAAACTTCTATCTGCAACGTATCAATCGACATAAACGATATAAATACTACCACCCCTTACCCTTAAAGTGAATCATAAAAAAATGGGGGTCAAGCTGCTCATTTCTGAGATAACGGGTAGCGTCTATGAGTACCCTAGTTCCACATAAAGTTCGAGTACTTCTTTTACAGGTACGCCATACATGTTTCAAATACAGTGCTACTTGACACAGTGGTACTAGATGAAATAAAATTGCATACATATTTTGCCCAGATGAAACAATTATTTTTTTTTTTACAACCAACACACTCACATTTATCACCAATCATAGGACTTGTGGTATTCACTTCTCTATCAAAAGTTGGGTGCACCTCGAACTTTGACCCAGCCGGAAGTTATTTGGTTTAGTACTACCTATACTCTGGTTCAAAATAAAGTAAAGTAAAGTCTGTGCTGTGTACTGACACCACTAGAGCACATCGATTTATTTATCATCGGATGTTAAATATTTTGTAATTTTGACATATAGAGGAAACCCGCTACCGGTACATTAAATCATCCCACAGACAGAATAGCACATACCACGGCCATTTGGTATTTTAGTCGTGGTACACGTACAGTGGCTGAAACGAGAAATAGCTAGCCCAATGGGCTCACCGACGGAGATCGACCGTAGAGCGACCGCGCTAAACACCACTGGGCTAGGTACCGCCTCCCTGTTTCAGAATAATACCCGTTAGTTTTTGGGAGTGGGTGCATTTATAGACAACATTATAGGAAGAAAGGAAATGTTTTATTTAACGACGCACTCAACACATTTTATTGACGGTTATATGGCGTCAGACATATGGTTAAGGACCACACAGATATTGACACAGGAAACCCGCTGTCGCCACTTCATGGGCTACTCTTTCCGATTAACAGCAAGGGATCTTTTATATGCACCATCTCACAGACAGGATAGCACATACCACGGCCTTTGTTACACCGGTTGTGGAGCACTGGCTGGAACGAGAAGTAGCCCAATGGGACCACCGACGGGGATCGATCTCAGACCGACCGCGCATGAAGCGAACGCTTTACCATTGCGCTACGTCTCGCCCCTACAACATATAACATTATAGAGTAATGCTATGGTTATATTTACTCTTTGGGGCTTGATGCGCGGTCAGTCTTGGATCGATCCTCGTCGGTGGTCCCATTGAGCTATCTCTTGTTCCAGCCGGTAAATCACGACTGGTATATCAAAGGTCGTGATATGTGCTATCCTGTCTGTGGGATGGTGCACATAAAAGATCCCTTGCTACTAATGAAAAAACAATGTAGTGGGTTTTCTCTCAAAGACTACATGCAGGTCAAAATGACCAAATGTTTGACATCCAATAGCCGATGATTAATAACTCAATGTACTCCAGTGGTGTCGTTAAACAGACCAAACTTTAATATTTACTCTTTGTTATTATGTGTATATAATCATACCGTTACTCTCGGACTTGTTGCTTGGTGACACCTGTGTGTGAAATTACAACAGAAGTTTTAGACGTTAGGTGACGCACACAGTAACTGTTGTTACACTAACGTTTTTTGTCGGAGATAGAGGGTTTTCAGGGAGAGTCTAAATGAGAAGCCTGGATATCTAAGCGGAATTTGCATATCGGATACGTAATCTGGGTGATATCAGACGGAAAATTTGAGTGATATTAGACGGGGGGACCTGGGTGGTATCAGAAGGGGAATCAGAGTTTTATCACAAGGGGAAACTGGGCGATATCAGAAAGGGAATCTTGGTAATACCACAGTAATATCACAGGGGGAATCTGGGTGATCTCAACAGGGAAATCTGGGTAATATCAGAAGGGAATCGTGATGAAATCAGAAGGGGAATCTAGGTAATATAAATGAAAGCTAGGTAATATCAGAATGTCAGAAAGGGAATCTGGATGATATCAGAAGTTTTACTACTAAAAGTACTATCACTACTACTGCTGCAACTACTACTACTATTTTTCTTTCTCCCTCCCTCACTCTCACCCCCATCTCATTATGTCTCTCTCCTTCTCTCTCTCTCTCTCTCTCTCTCTCTCTCTCTCTCTCTCTCTCTCTCTCTCTCTCTCTCCTCTCTCTCTCTCTCTCCGTTTGTCTCTCTAATATATTTATATAACATTTAATAGAAATATTAATGTACACGTGTGCATTTGAGCATGAGTGCGTTTGTGTTTTACAGCAACCCATGAGATTTTGAAGAAAACAATGACCTTGTAATGCCAGAAGTTATTTGTCATTAAAATTAGTAAACAAATCACTGCATTGTATTAGTCAAATATCTCCGTATATTGTTCAAGGTGGGAGAAATTACCTACCCTTCGTTATCTCGATTCCAACGTGCAGTGTTTGTAACACATAAACACAATCAAACGCTAATCAGCGATTGCGTCCGTTTCGGAAACTGTTACACAACGTTAAATCTCCTGACTCATGGCACATGATGTAGATAGTACGTCCATAGCTTCAGCTTTCCTAGGGCGGGTCCACAGATTTACTAGGACCTAGCACCTGTCATTGTAGGGGTGGGATAAAACTCAGTGGTGAAGTGGTCGCCAAAGGTGTAATGGGTTGTACGATCGACTGCCTTCATTAGACACACACACACACCCCCCCCCCCCCCGTCCCATTCAAAATGCTTAACGATTGCTATATCAAGGGTCATTATATGTGCTGCCTTGTATATTTGGGGAAACAAACGAAGATAATTTGTACTATGCTATCACCACATAACTTCCGCATGTATAACCAACAATATTATCAGTGTTTTCGGGGGTTTTGTATGTCAAATCCAAATATATTACCGATCCCCGTCGGTGGGCCCATTGGACTATTTCTTGCTCCAGTCAGGTTTTTTTGTTCACTTTAGGAAGGACGGGGTGTAGGTAACTTGAGCTGCAGTATGTACAGGATACATCCCCTAACCACTGTCTCCAAGATTGGTACATCAAAGAACAGTGGTATGTACTGTACTGCTTAGTCTAATGGAAAGTACATATAAAATATCCCTTGCTGCTTTAATATTTATGTGATAACGATTTCCCTTTCTGGTCGTGTGTGTGTGTGTGTGTGTGTTGTGGTGTGCTCCGCGCTCTCTCTCTCTCTCTCTCTCCATCCACCCTCTCTCTATTCTCCATCCTTTCTCTCTTCCCCCCCTCTCTCTCTCTCCGTCTTTTTCTCTCTCCGTCCCTCTCTCTCTCTCTCTCTCTCTCTCTCTCTCTCTCTCTCTCTCTCTCTCTCTCTCTCTCTCTCTCTCTCTCTCTCTCTCTCTCTCTCTCTCTCTCTCTCTCTCTCCCCATGTGTCAAAACAACCATATGTTAGACACCAAATAGCCGTAGTTTACAATCTGCTGAGGTCACTTTAAGCCAAACATTACTTTTCTTCTTTTTTTCCACTTTAAAGAATATGCACCTTTAACAATATTTCTATGAACTGGGTCTAAAATTGTTTTGAAGTAGTGGTTGCCAAATCAAAACCACATGTCCGCGGAATCGTTTTACATCTCCGATGTCAGGACTTCTCCAACTTACAACTGGATCAATGAACTTACATGTTTATACGACATTCACAAAGTTAAAAGCAACAACACTGTCGTGGATTTCTACTTCAACATACCCTGTTACGGACTTACCGCTAATCAAAGAGATAGGTGGATTCCAGTGTGTGAGAATTCCGTGGGTCTAATAGTGGCGTATGGTGTGCTCGGAAGAAAATAGTTCTGTCAAAGTGAAAGATGCGATGGAAGTTTTGAGGAATTTAGTCTTCCTTCTCTTCCTATTTGGTTTTGTTTCGGGGCAAGAGGGAACCGAAGAACCGTTCGTGTATCAGGACTTCAATGTAAGTTTGATTAAAGTTTGTTTTGTTTAACGACACCACTAGAGCACAATGATTTATTAATCATCGGCTAATGGGTGTCAAACATTTGGTAATTTTGGCATTTAATCTCAGAGAGGAAACACGCTAAATGTTTTCATTAGTAGCAAGGGATATTTTATATACACCATCCCACACCATAACACGGTCGTTGATATACCAGTCGTGGTGCACTGGCTGAAACGACAAATAGCCCAATGGACCCATCGACGGGGATCGATCCCAGACCGAACGCGCACCAAGCGAGCGCTCTACCACTGGGCTACGTCCCGCCCACGTAACTTTGATTAACTTCCAGCTAAAATAACAGGCAGGTATACAGGGGAGGGTTTCGAGTATCAAAACACCTCCATATTGAAGCAAATGTTTTTCTCTCATAGTTTTGAGGGGTGAGCAGAACTCAAACCACCCCCAACACCACCCCCAATAAATGTCGGTAGTCACAGACTAGACTCCCCACGCCTACTAAAATTCATGTACGCGCGCCTGAATAAAGAATACTTTTATATTGCTACATTTTATTTCAACTTATTTTCGTATATATATCAAATTGAGGTTGAAGCACGCTGTCCTAACCCCAAACCTCGGCTATCTAGATTATCTGTCCAGGACAGTGGGTTAATGGTTAGTTGTTAGTAGACTGTATGCGCCTACGTAGATGACCTTGTGTTTATGTACGGTAAAAGTGTGTTTTGTTTAAAAACACCACTAGAGCACATTAATTTACTACTCATCAGCTATTTTTATATGCACTTTTGTTAGATGGTTAATGTCATTTTGCTTGAGATTGTGTCAGTTTGGGAAAATAATGGTTGAAGTTTACATGTTTGCGTGACAATGTATAGGGATGAGTTAGAGCATGTGCGGGAGACAGGGTCAAAATTCGCGGTCGAGGATATTGTAAATTAAATAAGTTTGTTTTGTGTTACGTCACCACTAGGCACCATGATTTATTAATCATCAAGCATTTTGGTAATTTAGAGTGGAAACCCGTTACATGTTTCCATTAGTTGCAAGGTATCTTTTATATGCACCATCCCACAGACAGGATAGCACTTATCACGGTCTTTGATTACTGGCTGGAAAAAGAAATAACCCAATGAGCCCACCGACGGGGATCGATCCCAGACCAACCACATGGTAAATGGCGTCGCGTATGAAGAGTAAATTTTTCCATTATTTTTTTCTTTGTCCAGGATACAGACTTTTACGACTTTAGCGATTTTTCAAACACCAACGATCCATTCTCCACAAATTCATTTATATTCTGGCCAGACGCCTCTCAGCCGCAGGGTGAAGGTAAGTAGTATCTTGTTCATCTCGTTATCTACGTATTGAAGTGTTATGTATTTAAATCTCTCTTTTTCTCTATCTCTCCCTCCATCTCTCTCTATCTATGTGTATATCATTTATTTATTATATAACATTTAGTGAAATAAAATATCAGTGAACTAAAAGTGTTATCAGTCACTTAGTGACAATTTCACTATTTCACTCTAACATGTGTTATACTCACTGTAGAAAGTGTTACCTTCACTGTAAGAAAGCCGGAACTATTTTGCTGCTGGCATTTTAAAAATAAAGGTAAATTGCCAAAAGTTATAATATTATAATAAACAGAAAATTTCATGTTTTTGTTTTTGTTTTTTTGTATGATTTATATCTCATCGAGTGAAGTTTGCAATCATATCACACTCGTCGCCAAAGCGCGACTCGTGAGATATGATTGCAAACTTCACTCGATGAGATATAAATCATATTTGACAAAAAATATGAAATATCCTCTATTTATCGATCGATCGATCTATCTATCTATTTTCCTATCTTTCTGTAGATCTTTGTTTATCTATATATCTACCCATCCATCCATTCAACCATACCTTTCCTACAGTCCCCGTCTACTTTCTCTCTTTCCAGCCGGCTCGTTTGGACTTCAAGAATTACAAATCGCCACTACCTTCAAGAAAACCTTTTTCAAAAGCCCAAATATTGTTTATAACATTTCTCTTTATGAACTTCAGAAGACAATGCGATTACGAACCCGATCCTCGCGGAGTGTGCCGATGACAATAACCCATGTGATCAGATCTGCTACAAGATCGGGCCTGAGACGCACATCTGTGACTGTCTGCCAGGGTTCGCCCTTATGCCAGATGGAACCGCCTGCAAAGGTAAGCACAGGCGTTGACCTTGGAAGATGACAGCAACTCGCATGGAGGGGAAGTGCTATATATTATCAAATCGTCTTCAAACGGGGAGGTGGGTATATATTATCTTCACAGGCCCGTAGGAACTGGGGGGGGGGGTATGTCCCCCCACTTGAGGACGAATATGTATGGGTCTTTTTGTTCCTTTCTTTAAATAAAGATAAAAAATCTTACTTATGCTACATGTTGTGCGCACTCACTGAAGATTGCCCCATCCCCCCCCCCCCCCCCCCCCCCCAAGCCACTTCAGATGTTGTTGCTATGGGTCTGTTTCAGACGGGGAGCCAGTCCGCGCTGACCCCTGACCCCTGATCCCCGCTTCCCACATCTATGTCATAGAGTAGATTTTCTCCATAAAGGGGTAGTCTCAAACTTACTAAATACCCAAGCATCTTTATTATTTCTTGTTGTGAAGTGTAAAGGCCAGTCCGCGCTGACCCCTGACCCCTGATCCCCGCTTCCCACATCTATGTCATAGAGTAGATTTTCTCCATAAAGGAGTAGTCTCAAACTTACTAAATACCCAAGCATCTTTATTATTTCTTGTTGTGAAGTGTAAAGAGTATACCTTGAATTACTTGCCCACGACAACCAAATATATTTTGGTCATATTACTTTGCTTGAGTTATAATCACATGTTGTTTATCTTTGTCTACTTCCTCACAGATCTGGACGAGTGTAACCTTGGTTATTGTGGTCAGTATGGGGAATGCACCAACACCGCCGGAAGTTATATCTGTATGTGTCGTAGTGGATTCTATCTAGACGACAGCGCCATCTGTGTTGGTGAGGAAATTCATTATCTCTTTCTTCTATATACACGGCCGCCGTGTATAAAGCAACTTCTGCGTTAAGTCACAAATGTGGCGGCCTCCACTACGGTTGTATTTATAGAATTCATCGTTATACGCAATATATAGCACGATGGGTGTACGGTGGTCGACTGGACTTGAGTGCAAAAAGATCCTTGAGAAATGCGGGCTCGAGTAAGTACAAAGAAGACGAAGCAGTCAGAACGATTGTTAACTGTTAAAACATGTTTTGCGTATTATATTATAGATTATAGAACACCTTTAAAAGCTGTAATTCTGTTCTGTACGGTAGTGATTTAAAATAATAATTTCGAACCAGAGAAATAAAAATGTGAACACTGATAATGGGTCTTTAAATATTAATATATTAATTTCAGAAAAATATGGTTAAAGTAACTGGTAAACACAATTATAATATATACCAAACATTAATTTGTCATGAATTAGCGACAAACTAGTGGCAGCTTATATAATAATATATATTTGTAATCAAACATAACTGTGGCACACAACTAAATGTAAGACTGGGGTTGGGTTTTTTGTTGTTGTTCTTTTACAGATTTGGACGAGTGTCTAGACACCGAAATCTGTACAGGCGACGCTATTTGTAGGAATCTGCCTGGCACATACGGGTGTCTGTGTCAAGACGGCTTCATTTATCGGGACGCGGGGTGTTTTGGTAAGGAAAAAACAAAGTTTCTATATTTGATTTAATATAAGATATAGGTGTATTGAATGATAAAGCCTGTTCGGTTCAGACTTCAAACAATCCCTCGGTTAATGACTGTATTTAAGTGACCGAGGACATGGTCCTGTGATGGAATGTTCCTCGACCTGATTCTCTCACAGTCTGGGCTTAAAATGGAAACTGAGAGGGGTGGCGGCTGTGTCTCCACACAGACACAAACACACACACACACACACACACACACACACACACACACACACACACACACACACACTCTCTCTCACACACACACACACATACACACACACACACAAACACACTCTCACACACACACACACCTACACACACACACAAACACACACTCTCTCTCTCTCTCTCTCACACACACACACATACACACACACACACACACAAACACACTGTCACACTCACACACACACATACACACACACACAGTCACACACACACAAACACACAGTCGCAGTCATACACAGTCATACACACACACACACACATAGAGAGAGAGAGAGAGAGAGAGAGAGAGAGAGAGAGAGAGAGAGAGAGAGAGAGAGAGAGAGAGAGAGAGAGAGGACGAAAATTTACGGGGGTTTTCGGGGTGTATTTTTGCGCTTTGTTTATGGTCCTAATCTATATAAATAAATATAAATGTATGGCTTCCCCTCCTCACTAGTGATTCAAATATCGTTCCTACGGGGTTGATCTCCCACACACTATCACCCCGTAATTTTAACGACTATCGCACGCTGTGTCTCTCTGATCTACGCAAACCTCAAATGTGAAAATTCTATTTCTTATACTGTAAGATTTACGCTATCACACGGAGGTATTCCACATTTGTTGGAGGTCAATTTAAAGAGATCTAATTGGCTGCTCCATAGCGATGTTCTAGTCACTAAAGCCAAAACGTCCAATGAAAGTAACCTCACCGAAACCGACTGCTGTGGCAAGTTAACTGTACTCGCAATAAGCTTCAGTTGGAAAAGAAGTCTAAATCTTTTAAATTTGGTTTTGGACGATATGTAAAATCCCAATACTATACGCGTGTTTATAGATACTTCTTATTTTAAAACATTTTTGTTTAAAAACGTGTCTAGCTCGCTTCATCTCGCTAAATAGTATCTTACTGCCACTTAAAGGGACAGACCCTAGTTTTAGCCCATGGAAATGCACACTAAGTTTAGTTAATCTACAAACCTGTAACACATTTGGATAAAGTTACAACTGAGTGAAACATGAGTCTGTGACTTTGAAATTGTGAAATACCCTCTAAAAATAGACTAAAACTCGACTCCATAACTATTACTTCTCAGACGCACGTGCGTTTTTAAAAATATGACAAATGCATTTTATGATATTAAAAACATCAGGATGACCAAAAACACTTCGAATATACGAAAATGGATAATCTAAACAATAAAATCTAAGTAAAGTATGATTTCAGTTATCAAAAACGGCTCTAATAGTTTAAAAATATGCCGTAGGGTTTAAAAACTAGGGTATGTCCCTTTAAGTAATATTCTCTATTGTAAAAAAAATGGAAACGTCTTTTTAGATTTCAATGAGTGTGAGGTCGACCCATGTCACGTGAACGCGGTTTGTAACAACACGGCCGGAAGTTACTCCTGCTCCTGCCAAGACGGCTTCCGGGAAATCAACAACACATGCGCCGGTAAGTGATCATTAAATGATTGGTCAAAGCATTTGGCGCCCATTTTGAATTTTAATGCTTTATACGTAAGCATGTTATTCGCAAACACCAACTGGCAAATTGAAGTCATTTTCTTAGCTAAAGTTGGTGTTACATGACAAAATAAACATGGTTGCTATCGACTGGTACTTGGACTTGGAACTCTGTTTACCCCGGAGGTTTCAGGCACGCCCGTCCCGGGTCCAGTTTCTGGTATGTCCAGTGAGCTTACCTGGGACGGAGATTAATTGGTACAACCTCAGTAACGGGGCGGGACGTAGTCCAGTGGTAAAACGCTCGCTTTGATGCGCGGTCGGTTTGAGATCGATCCCCGACGGTGGCCCATTGGGCTATTTCTCGTTCTAGCCAGAGCACCACGACTGGTACATCAAAGGCCGTGGCATTTGCTATCCTGTCTGTGGGACTGTGCATATAAAAGATCCCTTTCTACTAATGAAAACATGTAGCGGGTTTCCTCTCTAAGACTATATGTCAAAATTACTAAATGTTTGACATACAATCGCAAATGATTAATTAATACTATTTATTAATATTATGACAATTACTACTAATGCCGTTATTATAATCACCATCTTGTAAATCGTTTTGATTTCCTTTTATTTACTTATCTATGAAGTATTTGTAATGACATAAAAGATCAGATAAATATGGAGAGGCTACAACATATTTTCCCAGATATTTTTTTTCCATAAAACTGCTTATTATAATGTTCAACTTTCTGTAAAAAAAAATTTCAGACATGTGGGCGGGACGAAACCCAGTGGTAAAGCACTCGCTTGTTGTGCGGTCGGTCTAGGATCGATCCCCGTCAGTGGGCGCGTTGGGCTATTTCTCGTTTCAGCCAGTGCAATGTGACAGGTACATCAACGGCCGTGGTATGTGCTATCCTGTCTGTGGGATAATGCATATAAAAGATCCCTTGCTACTAATGAAAACATGTAGCGGGTTTCCTCTCTAAGACTATATGTCAAAATTACCAAATGCTTGACATCCAATAGCCGGTGAATAATTAATCAATGTGCTCTAGTGGTGTCGTTAAACAAAATAAACTTCTTTTTTTCAGACATAGACGAGTGTTCTAACGCGATGAGTCCATGTAAAGGGGAGCTGGCTTGTTTTAACACGCAGGGATCCTACTACTGCTCCTGTCCACGGGGGTACAGGATAAACGGAACCAGTTGTTTAGGTAATATCATCAGAAATAATATAATATCCTTAAAGGTACAGACCCTTGTTTTTAAACACTAAGACATATTTTTCACTATTAGAGCCGTTAATGATCACTGAAATCATACTTTACTTATATTTTATTGTTTACATTATCCTTTTCCGTACAACCAAAGTGTTTCTGGTCATCCAGGTGTTTCTAATACCTCAAAATGCATTTTTCATATTTTAAAAAACGCACGTGCGTCTGAGAAGTGCCGGTTATAGAGTTGAGTTTTAGTCTATTTGTGAGGGTATTTCACCGTTTCAACGGCACAGACTCTTGTTTCACCCTGTTGTAACTTTATCCAAATGTGTTGCAGGTTTGTAGATTAACCAAATTTAGTGTCCATTTTTATGGTTTGAAACTAGGGTCTGCGGCTTTAAGTTAGCTGTCACTAAATAATAGTCAATCCAATAATTACCAAATGATGAATGTGGATTTAATATATATATATATATGTATGTATGTATGTATGTATATACGTACACACACACACACACACACACACACACACACACACACACATACATATGTATTGTTCAAGCATGTATATTATTATAGACTTGTGTTTTAAATACGCTGACCTTGGTTTTTGGGCAGTGTAAAATAGTTTCGGCTATTACAAGGTGTTGTTTTTGTTGTTGTTTTCTTGTTGTTTTGTGTTCATCCTGGTTTTTGAAGTAGCTCAAAATGCATTAGCATACACACACCCATCCCGTTGATAAGTTTGTATGAGCTGATTAGCATTGAATATAAACGAGCGATGATATGGATTAAAATTTTTGGTACTACGAAAAAATGCTCTCAGCTAGTCTAGTCTGGGCCAGACTTTTATTTTCCGACCATTTACATCTGATCTCGGTTTGCACGTGTAAGCGTTTGGCGCGTGCCGGAATTTTTAATATACATTGTTTTAATAAATATATGTTAGAAATGTATCTTATTCAATTGCCAAGATATTCTATAATTAAGTGCTCTGCGAATGATTGGGTTGGAGAGTACCAAACAAATTATTGATTGAATACAATCCGAAATAAATGTCTAATTGTAAACTGTAGAGAGAGACCCTAATATAGGCATTGCCTGTCAAATAATCCCTAAGCAATGTTAATACAAACGTTAATAAATAATGTTTTGTTTTCTTTTAAATCCGAAATAACTTTCACGTAACTACATGTGAAGAAATTGACTTTTAATGGTCTTTTCGTGCAAGAAACTTTAAGGTTACATAGATCTAGACTTGCGGGAACAATGTCGGAACGAAATTATCGTTCTCGCAAGATTCAGGCCCCTGGACTTAAATTTCAATGAGAAATACCTCACCATCTTTTAAGAGGACCAACTACTGGTATCTTTGATAAATAATTAGTACATATTTTCAGATATTGACGAGTGCAAGTTCGGAAAACACAAGTGTGACGACAACGCCCACTGCGGCAACCTCGACGGCTCGTACTTCTGTCAGTGTCTCAAGGGATACAACGGCAACGGATACGTTTGTTTTGGTAAGGTGTAGAGTCAATGTTTGTTACAAATACCAAAATGTGGAAAATCTTATATACCACTTCGTTGAGAGAGAGAGAGAGAGAGAGAGAGAGAGAGAGAGAGAGAGAGAGAGAGAGAGAGAGAGAGAGAGAGAGAGAGAGAGAGAGAGAGAGAGAGAGAGAGAGAGAGAGAGAGAGAGAGAGAGAGAGAGAGACAGAGAGAGAGAGCGAGCGTTTTGTTTAACGACACCACTAGCCCACGTTGGTTAGAGGGAGAAATAGAGCGACAGCGAGACACGCACAGAGAGGGGGATTGAGAGGGAGGAAAGGAGGGACCCGCTTTAACAACATAAGCCACTATTAACAACAAAAAAGCACCGACACGTGTATTTCCCTTAGACAGAACAGAACATACCACGGCTTTTGATATACAAGTCGTGGGGCACTGGTTGGGGCGGGGGAAAAAACGTGTCATTAATTGATAGCTTCCTTTATTTTAGTAATTTGTTTTTGTTCCTTAGTAACACAATATAATTGCCTTGCTTTTGGTCAATACGAAATCCGTTACGCTACAAAGAGACGGTCGATAGAAAGTAGTCAATTTTATCATTAAATGCTCGCGAATGGTGATAGTTAATAGCGCATAAAATTGTTTTCCAGACTTCGTCATTGTGATACGTATCACAGCTGCAGCGTATCAGATGATAACTGACAATACAACAGCTCGTGTTATGTAACTAAACACTAACCAGTGGCTCAGTCTTTGTTGTTTATTTATCCGGAACAGACACTCTTTCTGTGATATGTCAAAAAGCCAGGAATCTTTTAACTGGCTACACCGTGTAAAACATTCATTATTTTCTTTAGGATTTGAAGATGTATGGTTTAATCAGCAAGTTGATAATCATGTAATATTTATAAAAAGAGTTAACATGCGCCTGTCAGATCACTGTATTCAAGAAATGGACAAATTGTTGAACAATTCACCAAAATGTAATATTTTAAGCCATTTAACAGATACTTTTTGTTTACAATATCATCTGAGGATATCATTACCAATTTGTTATTCATCTCTTATCACAAAATTTCGTGTTTTATCGCACCAATTATTCACTGAACAAGGAAGGCATTGTGGAACTGAACGATCACAGAAAATGTATGTGTAATCGGGATAACATTGAAGATGAATTTCATTTTATTTTAATTTGTCCATTGTATTTTCATATTCGCATATTGTATGTAAATACTATTGGCTAAGACCGTCTGTTTTTAAATTAATACAATTATTGTCTGTTATTTAAAATATGCATTACATTTAAGATCGCAACATGTATAACTGTCCATTCTCCAAATACACATCCACGTGTTTATGTCAATCATTGTTTATATTGTATATAATTGTATGTTTATGAAAGAAAGAAAGAAATGTTTTATTTAACGAAGCACTTAACACATTTTATTTACGGTTATATGGCGTCAGACATATGGTTAAGGACCACACAAATTTTGAGAGGAAACCCGCTGTCGCCACTACATGGGCTACTATTTCCGATTAGCAGCAAGGTATCTTTTATTTGCGCTTCCCACAGGCAGGATAGCACAAACCATGGCCTTTGTTGAACCAGTTATGGAGCACTGGTCGGTGCAAGTAGTTTACACCTACCCATTGAGCCTTGCGGAGCACTCACTCAGGGTTTGGAGTCGGTATCTGGATTTAAAAATCCCATGCCTCGACTGGGATCCGAACCCAGTACCTACCAGTCTGTAGACCGATGGCCTAACCACGACGCCACCGAGGCCGGTTGTATGTTTATGAGCCACACGGCTTAAAGTAAATAAACTACAACTACAACAACTATGATATCACTAGTGTTTGATGAACGTATAAACAACTACAATAGTACTTAGTGGTCAAATTGGTTTTAAATCGATAAATTGTAAAAATTTAAAGCAATCAAATAATTTGAACATTAGTATGCAGACAAAACAGCACATACTATGGCCGTTGATATAAATCATTTAGAGAATGGGTCCACTAAGTGGGTTCAGTCCTATGACCTAAGTATATGACGCGAGCACTTTACCACTTGAGCTAGATCCTGGCTATGGGAAGATATAAGATCGTGAGAATGACTTCTCTTGATAACCGCCAATAATTAACCTCTTCTTATCTGGACAGATGGCGCCGTGGGTGGGGGTTTTCAGACGGTGGCGAGTGAAGTTTATAGAGGGTCGAGACATGCTCCATTGCAACCTTAAAACCCACCCCCTGCACACGCGCCTGGAATCGTGAATTTCTGACACGCTTTTTTTAATTGTGCGCCTCCTCCCAGATTCAGAACCGGTTTAAAGAATCGCGGTATCTGTAGCAGAAATAAGAGCGGGTCCCCTTTCCCAGGATATATATTTTGCAAACCCCTCGTGGAGAGGGAAAAAATGACCTAGGGAAAATAAATGTGCACATCACCGCAGGGCCCCCTGAAGCGCGGGTCCCGTAGCACGTGCTACATGTGCTACTAGGATAAACCGGCTCTGGCCAGATTTAAAGGACGGGACGTCGGCCAGTGGTAAAGCGCTCGCCTGATGCGTGGTCGGTGGGCCAATTGGGCTATTTCTCGTTCCAACCAGTGGACCACGACTGGTATATCAAAGGCCGTGGTATGTGCTATTCTGTCTGTGGGATGGTGCATATTATAAAAGATCCCTTGCTGCTAATGGAAAAATCTAGAAAGCCTCATTTCTAAGACTAAATGTCAGAATTACCAAATGTTTGACATCCAATAGCAGATGATTAATAAATTAATTTACTCTATTGATGTTGGTAAACAAAACAAACTTTTAACATTATATATACTATCTAACTGGTGTATTTAATATCACACACAGTATAACATATGGGAATAATGACCATAGGAATACGAATTTATCTGCATAACACCCGTATATATGCAGAGCAAAAACAACATAATATATAGGCCCGTGGGAACGACTTTGGGAGTTGCGAGGCATTGACGGATATCGGGTACAAACTCTATATCAGATTTTGGTTGCAATGGCGAACATTAATGTTATTTAAAAAAAATAAAAAATAAAAAAAACCCTCACAAGTCGGGGACACGTGTCTCTCCCCCCCCCCCCCCCCCCCCCCCGTCCCGCGTTCCTACGGGCCTGGCCCCCGTTCCACAAAATGATCTTAGCGCTAAGATCACCTTAAGTGCATATGTTAGTTGTGCAGATACGGTGATCTTAGGGCTAAGATCGCTTCGTGGAACGGGGTCCTGATATGCATTTATCTACATAAATATACATTAATTACATGAACAAACATCTGTATCATCAAATACATAATATGTTATTTAAGCCTTATAAACCTGCTACTAGTGATAGTAATATATTCTGGCGGAACACAGCGAAGGGTGTCGGAAACTAAATCTTATACTCAGATTAGGTACCCTTTTTAAATGTTACTGCCCCTCCCTAGAAAAATCGTGAATCCGACCCTGAAACGTCACCCTCACTAGTAACCGATAACGTTATTATTTCACTAATAAATATTTAAAATAAACTGCACTAAGATATAAAATAAATACACTGACCTCACTTGATGATAATATTCTAACTGTAGATTACTGAAATAACAGCTAATCGTTCTCATAGCTTCGCCATATTATAAATGCATACCAAGTAATTTAATTAATATTTTTTCTTTTACAAGTTAAATATGCTCATAGACAACAAACAGCGATACCTTTCACATATTTCTAAATTTAAGCTAAATTTAGAAGTATGTACGTATAGCAATGTTGATGTCCATAACCATATTGAAACGTCATCGTATTGTTGACGTCATAGTAAAGTGTTCGGCAATGTCCGTAAAATACGGAAACTATCGTGTCATTCAAAATTTTGTTTTTGTTTTCAATAACAAACGAAATTCAAAGATAAATTGAAGCGCAGAATAGTACATATGGGCCTACATTTTAAGACTTGCATATTCATTAACACAGGATTAACCCGACACCGCCATAATTTATAGATTTCGCAACATAACCTACTAAATTATAAAAAGATGCAAACAATATTTGAGGGGGCAACGATTTTCAGTCTCTTCTTTTTAGATAAGGGATCTGTTGCGACCTGTGTGTTTGGGTGGGGGGGGGGGGGGTGGGGGGAGAGATAAGGGATTTATGTTTTTTGGGCGCTTGTTTTTCGTGGGACTAGTAACCTTTCTAGACTACTAGTGCCCCATCTTCATAAATCAAGGCTGAAAACGAGGAACGAATATTAGCCTTGATTTATGAAGATGCTAGTGCCCTGGACCAGTGGAAATAGTTCTTAATTTCAAGACTGGTGTTTTACCAAAGCGTGGGTGATGGTTCACGAAGGCATTTCAGAAGCTGTTTTATATGTTACTCATAACATATTTTTTTGTTTAAATTCTAGATGTTGATGTGTTTTGAGTCTTATGTCTTACTGATACTATATTATTTGTTTAAATACCAGATGTTGACGAGTGTCAGATGAACAACGGCTCCTGTAGCCAGCTCTGTGACAACCTTCCTGGCAGCTTCCAGTGCGCATGCCAATTCGGATATAAACTACTGCATGACGGAAGATCATGTGAAGGTATTGGAAAAACTGTCCACCACATAATAGACAAGAAACCATTTACCTGTAAAATATATTAAGCAGTTAACCTTAGCTGTAATATTCTTTACGTTATATTCCATTTGGTAGGCAGTACTGTCCAGTGTTTGTTTTCAAACACGACAATGTAGCAGTCTTTGGGCGTAAATCGTAACTGAGTACCTTCAACGATGTCTAATTAAAATTGTATCATGGCCGGCCATCCTTGTCTCCAGACCTATCGCCAATAGAACATCTTTGAGATGTGTTGGATAGACACGCACTGCGTCAATAACTGACACCAAGGAATCTGTAGGACTAGGCATGGCCTTCGAGGGCCGTAGCTAGGATGCTTGTTTATTTAATAATAATAATTTTAAAAAAACATTTTGGGGGAGGGGGGAGAAGGAGGGCAGAGAAATTCTTGAATGAACGAGCATGGAAGGCGCAAGATACTAGAGGCTCTAAAATACCATTTTGCAGCCATTTCAGGGAGGTTACATACTTAAAACGTCAATATCAATAACCAGTAATTTATTTATTTATTTATCTTTTTTCTTCTTCTTTTTTTTGGGGGGGGGGGGGGAGGGGGGTAATATGAGCTGATCCTATATCAACTATTATGATACCATAGCCTACGGCTTGTAAGCATCTCACAAAGTTGTTTTTACTGTGTCTCTCTTTTTCAATACATAGACTTGATACATACTGATGAATAAAATAAACTTAACAGCTAATATTGACTGCAACCAAAACCCTCACACATAGTATCCGGAATTTAACTTAATTAATTTTTAATTTTAACTTATTTACGTGCTTATGTCCAATTAAAGTTCAAGCACGCTGTCCTGGGCACACACATATATTTTTAAAAACATCGCTGCCTGCTACAAAGTGCTTATGTCCAATTAAAGTTCAAGCACGCTGTCCTTGGCACACCCATTTTTTTTATTTTTTTTAAACATCGCTGCCTGCTACAAAGTGGGAGGCACATGCTCCTTGCCCCCCCCCCCCCCCCCACTTCATACGCCAGTGAAATGTGGTCTCAAATTCAATGGGTTCCATATAACCGTAAATAAAATGTGTTGAGTGCGTCGTTAAATAAAACATTTCTTTCTTCTTTTTTTTTTTCTTTTTTCCTTCCTTCAATTGATTCCCTTGTTTCTTTCCATCAGTTTACCAAGATCATTTATTAATAGAGTATTTATAACTATTTTAGTAGTGATTTAAATTTGTTTATCATTTAATATTAGTGAAACGGTTGGGGTTTTTTTTTTTTTTTCTTCAGATATTGACGAATGTGCCATAGAGAATGGTCTGTGTTCACAAAGCTGCGTCAATCTGCTCGGGTCGTTTGAATGTCGGTGTAACACGGGGTACCAGCTCCACATCGATAACAGAACGTGTGCTGGTAGGTTTCTGTCAAACATAGATACAGTGACGTAGCCTACCTAGCGTAAAACAACTAGGGGTAGTAGATAATGAATCGGGACAAATAAATATAACACGGCCCTGACATTATTATACCGGCACGGTGGAAGCAAGTAGAGATTGTGGGTGGGGTGGATAGGGTAAGAGTTTAGGGGTTTCAAGGTATGCTTCCCCGTAAAATTTTGTCCTGATAAGCAATTTCCTGCATCCTAAAAGTAAAATTCATCTCTGCCTACCTGTAATATTTTGTTTCTTTTGGGGGATGGAGATAGGGGGTCGATTTTGTTTGTTTTTCTGAGGGGTTTGGGATTTCTTTTATTAGTTATTTTGAGTTGTTTATTATTATTATTATTATTATTATTATTATTATTATCTGTTTTCTTCTTTCTTTTTTGCGAGCATGTCTTATTGTTTTTCTTTCTTCATCATTTGTAGATTTAAACGAGTGCCTGATGGAAAATGGCGGTTGTCGTGGATACTGTGTCAACACAGACGGCTCCTACCACTGCGCATGTCCAGATGAGTTAGTCCTGGGGAAGGATAATCACAGTTGTCAACGTAAGGGGTGTTTCACTGACGTACAGGGGTGGGTGGGTAACTTAGCGTAAGGGCTAATCCAGATAAGGTCAATAATAATATGGCCGTGCATTTTGTCGACTTAAGAAGTAGATTGGTGTACTTGTTTGGGAACGAGAGCTAGTCTAATCGCCTTGTGGACTCTCATGGACAGACTGGAGACTCACTCTCTCTCTCTCTCTCTCTCTCTCTCTCTCTCTCTCTCTCTCTCTCTCTCTCTCTCTCTCTCTCTCTCTCTCTCTCTCTCTCTCTCTCTCTCTCTCTCTCTCTCTCTCTCTCTCTCTCTCTCTCTCTCTCTCTCTCTCTCTCTCTCTCTCTCTCTCTCTCTCTCTCTCTCTCTCTCTCTCTCTCTCTCTCTCTCTATCATATCATATCATATCATATCATACGACTGTATAAATTTCCCCTGAAGCCTTATCTGTTGAGACATATACACGACCTTGGCTATACTACTGTTTTTTGTCTTCTTGCTGTTGTAGCTATCAGGAGCTGCAGGGACAAGAATGGAGGGTGTGAACACGACTGCAAGGACTTGGATTTCACCTTCAGGTGTATCTGTAGACCTGGCTTTAGTCTGGCCCCTGATAACAAACACTGTGAAGGTAACACTCTCTATTGCGACCACCTGTCTATAATACATGTATCTGTAGACCTGGCTTTAGTCTGGCCCCTGACAGCAAACCCTGTGACGGTAACACTGTATAGCGACCACCTGTCTATAATATACGTATCTGTAGACCTGACTTTAGTCTGGCCGCTCACAGCAAACACTGTGACGGTAACTCTCTGTATAGTGACCACCTGTCTATAATACACGTATCTGTATACCTGGCTTTAGTTTGGCCGCTGACAGCAAACACTGTGAAGGTAACCTCTCTATAGCGATCACCTGTCTATAATATATGTATCTGTAGACCTGGCTTTAGTTTGGCCCCTAACAACAAACACTGTGAAGGTAACATGTCTATAGCGACCACCTGTCTATAATATATGTATCTGTAGACCTGGCTTTAGCCTGGCCCCTGACAACAAACACTGTGAAGGTAACACTCTGTATAGCGACCACCTGTCTATAATACACGTATCTGTAGACCTGGCTTTAGTTTGGCCGCTGACAGCAAACACTGTGACGGTAACACTCTGTATAGCGACCACCAATCTATAATACACGTATCTGTAGACCTGGCTTTAGTCTGGCCCCTGACATCAAACACCGTGAAGGTAACACTCTGTATAGCGACCACCTGTCTATAATACACGTATCTGTATACCTGGCTTTAGTTTGGCCGCTGACAGCAAACACTGTGACGGTAACACTCTGTATAGCGACCACCTATCTATAATACACGTATCTGTAGACCTGGCTTTAGTCTGGCTCTTGACAGCAAACACTGTGATTGTAACATTTTGTATAGCGACCACCTATCTAAATAACACGTATCTGTAGACCTGGCTTTAGTCTGGTCGCTGACAGCAAACACTGTAAAGGTAACACTCTGTATAGCGACCACCTGTCTATAATATATGTATCTAGACCTGGCTTTAGTCGCCGCTGACAACAAACACTGTGTAGGTAACACTGGGTATAGCGACCACCCGTCTATAATATATGTATCTTGACCTGGCTTTAGTCTGGCCGCTGACAGCAAACACCGTGAAGGTAACACTGGGTATAGCGACCACCTGTCTATAATATATGTATCTGTAGACCTGGCTTTAGTCTGGCCGCTGACAGCAAACACTGTGAAGGTAACACTCTGTATATCGACCACTTGTCTTAAACGCACGTATCTGTAGACCTGGCTTTAGTCTGGCTTCTGACAACAAACACTGTGAAGGTACCTCTGTATAGCGACCACTTGTCTTAAACGCACGTATCTGTAGACCTGGCTTTAGTCTGGCTTCTGACAACACTGTGAAGGTTGGTGTGTAACATTGTATAGCGACCACCTGTCTATAATACACGTATCTGCAGACCTGGTTTTAGTCTGGTCGCTGAAAGCAAACACTGTAAAGGTTAGACACGGTGTGTAATACTGTATATAGCGACCACCTGTCTCTAATACTCGTATCTATAGACCTGGCTTTAGTCTGGCTTCTTACAACAAACACTGTGAAGGTAACACTTTGTATAGCGACCACCTATCTATAATATATGTATCTGTAGACCTGGTCGCTGACAACACTGTGAAGGTTAGTGTGTAACACTCTGTATAGCGACCACCTGCGCATAAAACTTATTTGCAAACCTGACTATAGTTTTGCCGCTGATAATAAATTGTGAAGGTTAGTGTGTAACACTGTATATTGAGACCACCTGTTCACAATACACGTATCTGTAGACCTGGCTTTAGTCTGGCCGCGGACAACAAACACTGACAGTTACTGTGCAACACTGTATACCGACCATATGTTCATAATACACCCATTCACTATGTATAACAACCACCTGTCTATTCAGATGTATTTGTAGACATGGCTTTAGTATGGTTGCCAACAACAGTGTGAAGGTTTGTGTACAACACTCTGTATAGTGACCACTTGTCTAAATACATTCCTATCTGAATACCGAATATATCTGAATATCTGTGTATAACATTTCATTCATTGAATATATTGAAACAATGGATAAAAGGTCTCTGTTGTTTTTGTTTCAGATATTAATGAATGTTTAATGGTCAATGCCGGATGTGAACACCTATGCATAAACACACCCGGAAGTTACAAGTGCGCATGTCACGACGGATATCAACTCAGACGGAACAGGCACGGGCAGTACGCGTGTGAAGGTATTCAGGTCTAGGGATAGATTTTAGCCATCAGCTCTTCATTTGTCATTTTTATACAATCTAAGCTGGGATTCGAATCCATAGTCTTTGGTATGGGCTTGTGCGATTCACTGGAATGCCTTACCATTATCTAGACCATGAAGGGAACGTTTGTTTGTTTAAAGTTTGTTTTGTTTAACGACACCACTAGAGCACATTGATTTATTAATTCATGGCTGTTGGATGTCAAACATTTGGTAAAACATGCTACTTGGTGTCTTTGATTATTGAGAGAGAGAGAGAGAGAGAGAGAGAGAGAGAGAGAGAGAGAGAGAGAGAGAGAGAGAGAGAGAGAGAGAGAGAAGGAGAGGCAGAGTACAGCGAAAAAGCCACAGACATTGAGAAGAAACAGATAGTGAAAGAAATTGACAGACAGACAGACATACTATATAACCTATTTCTGTCTTTACCACAGCTACATGTAACCCTCCGTGTCAAAACTACGGTACGTGCGTCAGGCCAAACGAGTGCAAATGCCCTGCTGGATACCCAGGACCCGGATGTTCGCGTAAGTATGTCATCACGATTGCTTAACATCATTCGTAAATATATGGAAGTGAAGAAAGGCCTATTTTGATGACATCTTTGCTAAGTATTAATCCACTGTGACTTCTTATGTACAGCTGGGGCGGATCTAGGGGGGGGGGGGGGGGGGGGGGGTTTGGGGGGTTCAAGGTGTCCGGACCCCCCTTCCCCCTCAAATTTGAGAAGTGCCCCTTTTATTTAAGATTTTTAGGTTTTTTACTAATTTATTTATTTTTTTAAAATTATTATTATTTTTTAAAAATCTAATTATACCAAAGAAAATCCATGTGAACTGTGTGTAATTTTTCAGTAGTGCCTTTTCATGTTATGGTGCCCTTTTTGTCTTGGAACCCCCCCCCCCCCCCCATCAGAAAAGCTGGAACCGCCCCAGTACAGCTATAAAAAAATCACTGTTCATTATTACTCTTGTAAAATTTATTACCCGTGTTACAAAAAGTCCGGATAATTTCTAGATTTGTTCCAGTTGTAGATGGTTAGGGCCTACTCTATACAGCTTGAAATATTGCAGTTGTTTCACTATTGGGGGCGGGACGTAGCCCAGCGGTAAATCGCTTGCCTGATGCGCGGTCAGTCTTGGATCGATCCCCATCAGTGGGCTATTTTTCGTTCCAGCCAGTGTACCACGACTGGCATATCAAAGGCCATGGTATGTGTTATCATGTATGTGGTACGGTGCGTATAAAATATCCCTTGCTACTAATGAAAAATTGTTTTCCTCTCTAAGACTGTATGTCAAAATTACCAAATGTTTATCATCCAATTGCCGATGATCAATGTGCTCTACTGGTGTCGTTAAACAAAACAAATGTTAACTTTATTTCATTATTGAACTACAAGCCTGTATCATTTGTTTTAATTTTGAACGATTGTACAGTGTAAGCATGGGATGCTATAAAATTCGACTTCCTGTTGTAGCTATGTGCAACCCTCCCTGCGGACATGGCGGCACCTGTCTGAGAAGCAACACGTGTGTTTGTAAGCGTGGCTGGCGAGGACCAGGGTGTAGAAGAGGTATTTGTTTTTCAAATTAATATTTGTTACTGGCGTTTGCCACTTCATTTTAATAGAATCTAATGATAGATGAATTGTGTGGAGTTGTGTCGGGTTTTTGTTTTTTTCTTTGTTTTGTTTTGTTGTGCGAGTGGTTTGGGGGATTTTTGTGGGGGAAGGTTCGTTTTATTTTTGTTTTTTGTTTGTTTTGTTTGTTTTTTGGGGGGTGGGTTGGGGGTCGATTGTTTTTCCACGTTCAGCTTACCTTGGCCTTTTGTACAATACACTAATATATACATGTATTTGATTCAAATAAAGCCGTATTTAGAGCAAAACATCTGCAAAAATAGTGATCAATGCTAAGTTAAATAGAATAAAAACAATTTGAAAAATAATCCGTTTTTGCAGCATTTTACAATAGTAGTACGTTTTTATTCAGTCTTATTGCCCGATTCATTTGTAATTTATTCAGCACTGTGCCAGCCTCGATGTCGAAATGGCGGGAAATGTATCGCGCCAGGCACCTGTGAATGTCCTGAAGGTTACTCTGGAAACAGGTGTCAGACACGTAGGTATACCTTACATTACTAAACTTTCTCACCCATTTAATGTCATAACCTTTCTACATTCCTGGTAGCTCGAGTAGTCTGCCGTTCGAGAGCTAGTCGGACGTTTGTACTCGGGCTATATCGCTGGTGGATAACTTAACATTTTGTATTATTCAAACACGTATGGCTCTACAGTCTTAAATAAAAAATAAAAAAAGATCTTATCATTGTTTTTTTATGTAAATAATTCTTTCTTTAAACCTGGATATATTAAAATTATATGCAGATGCTGTAGGCTAGCCTTTCCAAACTGTATCAATTTTTAATCAACGCTATGTCGTAGCCAGGAGATCTTTCGGATAACCAATCAAAACATCACTGATACAAAGTTAATTTGAGTTACTCAAGCGCTGGTGTATTCATCAAGTTCACTCAACAAGAAATGGCGTAGGCATTTGTCAGATCTATGTAACGGAGTCGGGAGTAAGATTGTTATTTTCAGTGGGGCACGGTGTAGTCTGTAGCAGATTGGCCGTGTTGTGTAGTATATGGGGAGATTGGTGTGGTGTAATGTAGTGTACAGTAGTGTGCCATATTATATGTTTTGTTTAAGTTCCCACTGTCCACTTCACATTTTTCATGCCCCCCCCCCCTCCCCCCAACCCCACGAGGACGGAAATGTACGTTATTTTGTTCTACTCTAGCCTATATAAATAAAAATAAAAATCTGGCTTGCCGCTAGAGCCTGTGCCCCATCCCAACTCCAAATATCATTCCTACCATTAAGCGATCTTAGCGCTAAGGTCTCCATTAGAGCTACGATTGCTTCGCCATGGAACGGGGCCCTGAGCCAATTTCACAAAACATCGTCAGTTTACGTCTGCGACTGGCAGTTATATTGGTCATGTATGTTAACGTGTTTGGCATCTATTTCAGGTTAAAAAAATATATATCATTACGAAAGATGGAACATTTTTAGAACAAACGAAAAATGAATTATGTGTACTTCAAACTATAGGTATTGTACTCTTAATAGCAGTAATTAAGAATTGTGGCAAAGTCGTACTTAGTTTACGTACAAAACTGGACTTACGGTGTTTTAAAAAACTGGGCCCTGTTACCTCAGTTGAATGCCATTTTATTTATTGTGTGGTATGCAGTATAAAGTTGTAAATATACAAACACGATGTACCGTCTGCCATGCTAGTAATTAACCTGTGTGTGTAACATCTACTTCAGCGACGTGCACGCCGCCATGTCAACACGGAGGCCGCTGTGTCCGCGTCAACACGTGCTGGTGTCCCGCCAACTTCGCAGGGTCGCGCTGTCAGATACGTGAGTACTCACCCGGTAGTTAGGGCGGGTCAACAAATCACCACTAGGTGTGTGTGCAGAAAATTGTCATGCGGCGGGCGACGTTTCTGGGGATGGTCGAGTAATATAATATAAATATATCTATATCTATATCTATATCTATATATATTCTTCAAAAAAAGAAACGCAAAAGGGTACAAATGGGTTATAACTCCGATTTTATGTTTCCTACCGGTTCATGCTTTGTGAATATAAGGTCATTGCATGTCCCAAACACATTCCCACGGTTACATTCGATAAAACGCAGCTACTGTACAATAAAGTTCCAAAATGTGAATATTCGCAAAAACGCAGCCACGTGCAAACCATGTCACCACTGCACGTGCGTTGTCTGCACGTGCAACATGAACACCGACAGTATAAAAGTGCAGGGTGTTCGCTTGCCTGGCCTCTGTATCTGGCCGACAGTTGACAATCCAGGACATGCCACGTCTCAGTGAACCGCAGAGAAACAATGCCATCGGCCGACTAGACGCAGGCGAATCCAGAACGGCCGTTGCCAGGGCATTCCATGTGTCCCCAAGCACCATCTCCAGACTGTGGGACCGTTACCAGCAACATGGATCAACACGTGACCTCCCTAGATCCGGTCGACCACGGGTCACTACCCCCGGGCAGGACCGCTACATCCGGGTACGCCACCTTCGGGAACGATTGACTACTGCCACCTCCACAGCCGCAGCAATACCAGGTTTGCGCAGGATATCCGACCAGACCGTACGGAACCGCCTACGTGAGGTAGGAATTCGTGCCAGACGTCCAGTTCGAGGTGTCATCTTAACACCACAACACCGTCGACTCCGACTGCAGTGGTGCCAGATTCATCGACAATGGCCTCAACTGCGATGGAGACAGGTGTGGTTCAGTGACGAGTCCCGATTTCTGCTCCGACGTCATGATGGAAGATGTCGCGTGTATAGGCGTCGTGGTGAACGTTATGCGGCAAACTGCGTGCAGGAAGTGGACAGATTCGGCGGGGGTAGTGTCATGGTGTGGGCAGCCATCTCACACACTGGCAGAACTGACCTGGTCCACGTGCAGGGCAACCTGAATGCACAGGGCTACATTGACCAGATCCTCCGGCCACACATCGTTCCAGTTATGGCCAACGCCAACGCAGTGTTCCAACATGACAACGCCAGGCCTCACACAGCACGTCTCACAACGGCTTTCCTACAGAACAACAACATTAATGTCCTTCCTTGGCCATCGATATCACCGGATTTGAACCCAATTGAGCATCTATGGGACGAGTTGGACCGACGCCTCCGACAGCGACAACCACAGCCCCAGACCCTGCCCGAGCTGGCAGCAGCCTTGCAGGCCGAGTGGGCCACCATCCCCCGGGACGTCATCCGTACTCTGGTTGCTTCAATGGGCAGGCGGTGCCAGGCAGTTGTCAACACACGCGGAGGCCACACGCGGTATTGACTCCAGATGACCTTGACCTTGGTGGTGTGTCCTATCACTTACTCACAATGGACTAGAGTGAATTGTGAACAATCCTGCAACATTTGGTAATTATCGGACTCACCATTCAATAATTAAATCAATTCTCCAAATGTTACGACAATGTGGTTTTGCGTTTCTTCTTTTGAAGAGTATATATATATATTGTTTTGAGGATATCTCAATATATTACAACTATTTTTTATTAATTGGGAGAGGGGGGGAGGGAGAGAGAGGGAGGGAGGGAGGGGGAGGGAGGGAGGGAGGAGGGAGGAGAGAGGGGGAGGGAGGGGAGAGGGAGAGGGAGGAGGAGGGGAGGGGGAGGGAGGAGAGACAAATAGACAGTGAAATGGTACATACCTTGCAATAGGTAGCAGTACTTTTATTAGCACTGAGTTCTACCAATTTTGCCGTTGGTGATAAATGTGACTGGGTATGCTGTCATAAACTGTTTTTGTCTGGCAAGTGGCAAAGTACTAGCAAGCACTATTGTGTTTGAAACGTGTGTGGGGGTCCAACTAAAATCAGAATGAAAATTATGTGCAACAAGGATATTCAAAGACGCTTTCCGTTGTCTGAGGTATTTGTGTCGTTTCTTGCTTAAAATAGTAGTAATTTGTTTCACATTTAGTCATGTGACTTTCTTCTTCTTTTTTTTAACTTTTATTCCCTCCTTCAGCACCATCACGCTGTAACAGTGAGTGCCTAAACGGCGGAACCTGCGTGGGGTTCAATCAGTGTAGATGTCCTGCCGGTTTCAGAGGAAAGCGATGTCAAATATGTATGTACTAAATTTATATAATACACATTTCATAAGTTAACAATGCTTTGGCATACTCATTCGCAGAGCCGGTTTAAGGACCCGCGGGGCCTGTAGCACAAATTACAGCGGGCCCTCCTTCCCAGGATATATATTTTGCAACCCCCTTCGGGAGAGGGGGTAAATGACCTGCAGAAAATAAATGTACACATCACCGCAGGGCACCCTGAAGCGCGGGGCCGGTAGCACGTGCTACATGTGCTACTAGGATAAACCGACTTTGCTCCTTCGGAAAACAAACCCCTGAGAGTTTCTTCAAAGTTCCATAATCGTGGCTTCTTGCCAAAAGTGTTTATTAACTTTTGATTTTAAATATAAAGATTTTAGCTCCAACTGCATGCTCATATAACATTAACTAATTTTATATATCAGTAGAAAACAAAAATTATTGGAAAATGTGTAGAGGATGAGAGACATGTGAAGCATGTTTTGTATACACTATCTACCCATAATCCTTTCTCAACGAAGAAAGCAGTTTAGTGAATACTTATTCATGTAATACAAATTTATGTTGTTACATGGTTTAGAAACGTTATGTGTTTCAAGGAAGGACAGAAATGTTTTATTTCACCACGCACTCAACACATTTTATTTACGGTTATATGGCGTGAGACATATGGTTAAGGACCACACAGATATTGAGAAAGGTAACCCGCTGTCGCAACTCTTTTCGATTAGCAGCAATGGATCTTTTATTTGCATCATCACACAGAGGATAGTACATACCACAGCCTTTGTTACACCAGTTGTAGAGCACTGGCTGGAACAAGAAATAGCCCAATGGATCCTAGACCGACCGCGCATCAAGCGAACGCTTAACCAGTTGGCTACGTCTTGCCCATGTGTTTCAATGTCAGAGCCTAACCTTGCATTTGTAACAGCCAAAACCTGTTTTTATATTTTATAACGTCGTAGAGACTTTTTATACACACAATAGTGTTATTATTATTGTTATTGTTATTGTTGTTGTTGTTGTACAAACTTGTATTTAACTATACTGTCTCTCAGAATTCCATAAGGAATGGGTTATGTACTTTTATGTTTGTTTTATTTTGTATGTGTGTATTGTTTATTCCTTTACACTTTACAAATGGTGAATTATAAAACGATTACTCGTGGGACCAATTAATTTGTCGTTAGTTATCACAACTACATGTAAAAATAACGAAATATTATACTTGAAACTGTAATAATTCTATTTGTAAATGGTTCTATTCCAGCTACACGAGTCCACTGCCGGCCGCCATGTTTAAATGGCGGTACGTGCATGCCGGGTAACAGGTGCCAATGTTCAGAAGGAACGCGAGGATTTCGATGTCAAACCAGGTAACAGTGTTATCATCTTAAAACGAATAACAAACCAGGTTTACATAGTAGGTTTATTTACAGTTTGCTGTCAGTATAACACGTTTTTGGCTTACAGTTCTTTTAACGACTAAAATTACATATAGTTAGGAAGGAAGGAAAGAAATGTTTTTATTTAACGATTGACTCAACACATTTTATTTACAGTTGTATGGAAAGAAAGAAATATTTTATTTAACGACGCACTGAACATTTTATTTACGGTTATATGGCGTCAAACGTATGGTTATAGACCACAAAGATAATGTGAGATGAAACCCGCTGTCGCCATTTCATGAGCTACTCTTTTCGATTAGCAGCAAGGGATCTTTTATATGTACCATCCCTTAAACAGTATAGTACATACCACGACCTTTGTTACACCAGTTGTGGAGCACTGGCTACATATTTAATAATTAGATACATGTTCTTGTTTGGGATACAAGTGTTTTTATGTTGTGTTTTTAGTCATCCAAATATATATATATATATATATATATATATATAAACACACTGAATCTATATACAGACACTGATATATCAATGAAATAGTTTTAGTCGTTATAAAGGCCCCATTAGTTGAAAACTTGTCGCAATCACAGCAAACTCGGGACAGTCTCTTTAAAACTCCGATAATCAGTTTGTTTCCTGTTAGCAAACAATCGTGTTGCTAGGTAGAGATTTCATTTCATCTTAAAGGGACATTCCTGAGTTTGCTGCATTGTAAGGTTTTTCTGACTATTAAATTTTTCTACGATTAAATTAACATGTTAAATTATTTATTTTTTTATTTAGAATATCAGTGTCTGTATATTCAATGTGTTTCTGGTCCTCTTAATATTTGTAAGAAGCACTTAGGAAATAAACTATAATTTAACCTAGCACAAATATTAGAACGATCAGAAACACGTTTAATATACAGCCACTGATATTTTATGCAGAATTTTTTTTTTGATGTGTAATTACAAACGTTAAAAAGTCTCCGTTAGTCAATAACATCTTAAAAAGTGCAGCAAACTCAGGAATGTCCCTTTAAGAAGTCTCCGTTAGTCAATAACATCTTAAAAATGGCAGCAAACTCAGGAATGTCCCTTTAAAGAGTCACATAGACTGGATGCGGCGCGTGTGTGCGGTCAGTCTAAAATAAATCGAAATACATTAGATTCAACGAGAGCGTCTAGACTGGATGCGTGTGATGTGTGATTCTGCTAAACGCATGCGACCAGCCGCAATCAGATAATCGTATATGTTGACTATGCCTAAAACGCAAGCCGCAGACGCATCAGACAGATCGCACGCACGCGCTGCATCCAGTCTCTGCGAGCCTTAATTGTGACTTGTTTTTGTCTGTACAGACATTGTCCAGTGGTGACGTTCACGCAGACGATGAAGCGAGGTGTACGACGTTCGTTTAAAGAAGCGTACACCGTACCGTGCGGCCGCTTCGACTGGGATACGTGCACAGCTTACAGGTCAGTGGGCTACCAGCGATAGATTTGGGGAGGGATAGGGGATGATCAAGGCTTCCCGTTAACATCACAATGTAGTTTTCATTAATAAGTAAAAGCTCCAATGTTCGGTATTACCTATGCCAATAATACTATTAAAGTGCATGTATTAAGAATAAAGAAAGAAAGAAATGTTTTATTTAACGATGCACTCAACACATTTTATTTACGGTTATATGGCGTCAGACATATGGTTAAGGACCACACAGATTTTGAGAGGAAACCCGCTGTCGCCACTACATGGGCTACTCTTCCGATTAGCAGCAAGGGATCTTTTATTTGCGCTTCCCACAGGCATGATAGCACAAACATGGCCTTTGTTGAACCAGTTATGGATCACTGGTCGGTGCAAGTGGTTTACACCTACCCATTGAGCCTTGCGGAGCACTCACTCAGGGTTTGGAGTCGGTATCTGGATTAAAAATCCCATGCCTCGACTGGGATCCGAACCCAGTACCTACCAGCCTGTAGACCGATGGCCTGCCACGACGCCACCGAGGCCGGTCTGTATTAAGAATAGAACATCCAGATTTGTTGTTATTCAGTTATACGCCAATCTTTGATTTCCGATGTATTTTATGTGTAATCGATGTCACGAGCAGATAAAGGATGGGGTGGGTGGTGGGGAGGTTGGGTGTCCCCTATATTTATGCCTGGAAGGTAGGAACAGTATTAAAAGTAACAACGATTTTTGCATGTTGCATCAAAGCAATTAACAATACATGCTAAAGATGAAACGACAGACTTGTTAAAGATGAACTTGTTTCAGGCATGTGTGTGTGGTGTGTGTGTTTGTGTTGTGCGTGTGTGTGTGTGTGTGTGTGTGTGTGTGTGTGTGTGCGTGCGTGCGTGTGTATGTGCTTGCAAAATAATATGTAGCATTTTAAAACAAATGTTAAACTCTTTTTCAGGACAGTCCAAAAGTTTGTCTATAAAATAGCCTATAAAGTCGGATACAGGAGGAAGTGTCGTCAACATGCTTGACGTGTTAGGTGTGCGGCTTTCTGTCTGGACATGTCATCATTTGAGCTGATGTAAAACGGGTGCACTATAGAGCATACTACATGAGTGGTCATTGGATACCATTTATCTTACAACGAGTTGTTTTTGGGGTGTTTTTTTTATCTTATGAGAGAAAGTTTGTTATACACCAATAAGAAGTTTGTTTTGTTTAAAGATACCACTAAAGCACACTGATTTATTAATCATCTGCTATTAGATGTCAAACATTTGGTAATTTTGACATATAGTCGTAGAGAGAAAACCCGCTAAATTTGTCCATTAGTAGCAAGGGATCTTTTATATGCATCATCCTCTAGACAGGATAGCACATACCAGGGCCTTTCATGTACCAGTTGTGGTGCACTGGCTGGAGCGATAAATAGCCCAATAGGCCCACTGATGGGAATCGATCCCAAACCAACCACGTATCAAGCGAGTATTTCCCCACTGTGCTACGTCCCGCCCCTCACCCATAAGAGATCACCCATTGTAGACCTCAACATACGTTACGGGTCACATTTAAGACTTGTGACTGATTACTCCATGGTGATGACCTGAACGCCAAAACCATTCCATCCAATAAAAAATAATCAGGACCAAAATTGACTGCTCTATGTTAACGTGAAACTGATTGCTCTAAGACACACAAGTTAACTGCAAGTGCAATTATAAATGGCCAGTAGGTTTTAGTTGGGGAAAAAACGTTTAAATTTTGTTTTAAAATGTGTGTGTGTGTGTGGGGGGGGGGGGGGGGGGGGGGGGGGGGGGGGGTAGGATATGCATAAAAAAAAAAAAAAACACTTGTGTCCATTAGATATATCATTATTTTTTATCCACATAGTTCAAGATATTCAGGGAAATATAACCAGTATTACTATGACCCACGTGTGACATAAAGATTTGACGTACACAACGAATGACGTAATTTTGTGAAGCGAAGTCTTAACTTAATAATGCAGCTTATCAAAATGATGTCGTTTCGTCGTCTCTTTTTAGTTACGTTTGAAACGTTTTGACATGGTCATAGCTTGTTATCCATGAAAATAATATTTCGGATAATGTGGATAATAAAGAAATGATTACACTCGCGTGTGAATCGTACTGATTTTACGAAACTGTCAGGATTCGCCCTCGCTCGAGTAATACAATAATCCTGACACTAGTTTCGTAAAATCAGTACGACACACAAGCTCGTATAATAATATCTATGTATCTGACAAATCGATGTTTGAAAACATATCGAACTCGCTTTCGCTCACTAAATACTTTATGAAATCACTCGTTCTAAGATAAATGATATCTAACGGCCACTCGTGTAGTATTCTATATGAATATGTTTTTAAACAAGAGTTGTAAGATAAATTGTAGCTAGTGGACACGAATGTAGTATCCTACTTCTCGCACATCCTCGAAAACTTGGTTTAAAAGTGAATGTAAACGGCAAAATTGAACACGGACCAACTTCCTGAAAAGGTCATTCGATGAAAATTATAAATCAATTGTTACAAAATGGGGCACTTTGATTTCTAGAGGGGTACAGGACACTCTGGTCCCCTCCCTTGGATACACCCATGACTGTTAAAGGTAGCAGTTCACCAAACAGCATGCCACCGTGTCAAAGGATCAAAGTGCACCCAACTTCGTTAACGCTACAAGTTTTGCCATTAGTAATAAATGTGACAGTGTTTGTGGTCATAAAATGTTGTTTCATCTAAATAGTAAAACCCAATTTAATTGGAACTAGTATCTATATACCAGCTAGTATAATTGCCCTTGAAACGTGTGCGTGGTCCTACTATAAATAGAAGCAGGAAAGAAGGAAATGTTTTATTTAATGACGCGCTCAACACATTTTATATACGGTTATATGGCGTCGGATACATGGTTAAGAACCACACAGATATTGAGAGGAAACCCGCTGTCGCCACTTCATGGGCTACTCTTTCCGATTAGCAGTAAGGAATATTTTATATGCACCGTCCCACAGACAGGATAGTACATACCACGGCCTTTGTTACACCAGTTGTGGAGAACTGGCTGGAACAAGAAATAGCCCAATGGGCTCATCGACGGGGATCGATCCTAGATCATTCGCGCATCAGGTGAGCGCTGTACCACTGAGCTACGTCCCGCCCCTGCAATAAATAGAACTACATTAAATTTTTATGCGGAACTAGGGTAGTCCAAGACACTTTATGTTAGGTTTGAAACGAGCAGCTTAACCTCAGATTTTCTATAATTGCGAGGGGGTGGTAATATTCATATGCATGGTGTATGTATCAATTGAAACGTTGCATGTAGCAGCTTACTTATGTTGTCTATGGGAATATATTTGGTGGTAATCACACTATATAAGCAAGAAGTTGCAAATCAAAGATGTGTAGCCTAAAATAGTTTACACTGCCCGTTATTTAGGAGCAGTGTCTTTAAATGTGTGTACAATATACTAATACAGCATATAAAATCACTATGAATTATAATTTGTTTGTGGCTGTTGTTTTTGTTTGTTTGTTTGGGGGGGGGGGGGGGGGGTTGTATGATAGTTATGATTACCACTTTAATAAGACAAGCGAAAGAAAAGATAACAAAAAATAAACAAACGACATTTTTTATTTGAATTTCGTTCCGTCCAAAATATTTAATTCAATCATCCAAGATCCCTCACCCAAACATTTGTGTAAATCTTCTAACTTCAAAACTGTCTGTCCTACTTTGTCAAAAAAAGAAAACAGCTACTATAAACTAATCTCACGTTCGTCATGTTCTGTGTCACAAAACAATTGCAATAACACGCGCGCGCGCACACACACACACACACAAACACTACTACCAAAAACGAGACGGTAATGCATACACACACCCTATCTCGAATTACCGCCAGTTTAAAACTTAACTCACCCCCCCCCCCACATCTCTCTCTCTCTCTCTCGTTCTCTCTCTCCCTCTCTCTGTCTCTCTAACTCTGTCTCTGTCTCTGTGTGTGTGTGTCTCTCTCTCTCTCTCTCTCTCTCTCTCTCTCTCTCTCTCTCTCTCTCTCTCTCTCTCTCTCTCTCTCTCTCTCTCTCTCTCTCTCTCTCTCTCTCTCATGTGGTTGAACATAACGAAGTGTATAGCTTCCTAAACAATTCAGACGCGTACAGGCACGGCGGAAGCAAGTAGACATTGGGGAGGGGGGGGGGGGGGGGGTTGACAGACCGAGGGTGCAAAACGAAGTTTCTAGGGGGCTCGCGGGTATGCTTCCCCGTAAAATGTTGAAAATTAGATGTCCAGCATTCTACAAGTAAAATTATTGATGACTACCTTAAGATTTACTATCAATATTTTTGATTCAGAATGCGCAGGGAGGAGTATTTCGATCTATTCTGAACTGTTTCATACATCTTCGTAATTTCGTGGTGTTGTGGATTTTTTTTTTTTTTAAACTAAACCTATCACACAATAATGGCAGATGACTGCAGGAACTACAAATGGCGGACTAGTTTGTTAGACGTCCGATCTCTCAACTGTAGTAGACTGTACGGGCCAACAGTGTCTGCGAAAACTGTGAATTTTCGTCAGTCTTTTGAGTTCTTTCATGAACTCCCTGTTGTTGAAGACGTAAATGATGGGGTTGATGACGACGAGCGAGTACACCAGCCACATCCCTGAGATCTCCAACCAGTACGGGACCGAAAACAGCGCCGGGCACCCATGCTGTACCGTGTACGGCAGCCAGCAAAGTAAATACGCTAGTATCAGTAAAATTCCTAGAGAGAAAAAAAAAGGAAGAAGAAAATATTAGTGTTCCCCAGCACATTGTTTTGTTTAAGCAGTAGCTAATAGAATAGGCTTTTGTTTCTTTCTTCTTTTTTTAAAAATGTGTTCCCAAAAGGTTGGGTTTTTATGTAGTTTTGTTGTGGTGTTTTGGGTTGTTTGTTAGGTTTTTTGGTGGTGGTGGTGGTGGTGGTGGTAGTAGTGGTGGCGGGGGGTGGGGTCTTCTTATTTTGTTTTGTTTTCTGGGGTTTTATATATATATATATATATATATATATATATATATATATATATATCCCTAAGGGTTCACAAATTGTTATGTATGTACTCTTGAAACGTTTCACCTGCATATTAATAAAGTCAAAATCGGAAAACAGATTATAACACATCCATAAAAAATTAGGGTCGGTACTTTTTTTTAGATAGGGCCAGGTTCCCGGAAACACATACCCTTTTTAGGCCCTAGTAACATCCAGAAGTGGTAATCGGTTCATTCTCCCAAAGTGGTGTAATTCCAACCTGGCATTTGGGAAATTTTGAAGTCATGCAATACTCTTCAATTTTTAACCTATTAAAATTCATCTCTGTCTTAAGATTTACCAATAATAATAGTTTTGATTAAGAATTTATATTGGTGGCTAGAGCCCCCAAAATCCTGTCAGCACCACCCCAACTCCCGCCCTGAACCGCCGTGCCTGAAAATATGTTTAATAACTATATATTTGTAATTTCACGTCTTTGGTGATTGGTTCATCACATGCACGTTTTGGTTGTCAGGTTTTGGTAGGTATATTGTGACTGCATCGCAAAACATGGTCAAGAATGTGGGCTATAACAGATGTCTTGTTTACCGACACAACTAGAGAACATTGAATAATTAACCATATAGGCTACTGGATGTCAAACATTTGGTCATTCCGACACGAAATTTTACAGGTTTTTTTCCATTAAGGGATCTTTTATATACACTTTACCAAAGAAAGGACATCACATACTACGGTGACTGACATATCAGTCGTTGAGGACGGGTTGGAACGGAATAAAAAGACAACCAATTCAGAGATTGGGTTCAATTGTGCGATTAAACAAGTACAGGCGAGCGCTGTACCGACTGAGCTAGATCCCACTCCTAGTCTATGAGACGAGAAGGAAAGAACCACAGCACATTGATTAATCAGCATCTGTAATCTGAAACCGAACAAAATAATATTGTGAATACGCTACAGAGAATGAAAGACGAAACCCGTTGCCAGGTATCATGCTCCCATATAGTCTATTTCAACTTTCTCGACCAGTCACAAACTGTTAATAATAATAATAATAATAATAATAAACAAAAACATTTTTTTTTTTAATAAACAAAGTATTATAGTCTGTCTGCGACGACTTGCGATACGATGCAGATTTTACGGGAACTGGGCTTTTTTCTCTATTTCTATAGGGTGGTGGGCTTTTTTAATTTTACCTCGCTTCGTTAGTGTTTTGTTTTGTTTGTTTTGGGGTTGTTGTTTTTTTTGGGTTTTATTACCTCGCATCGTTAGTGTTTGTTTGGGTGTTGTTGTTTTTTGGTTTTTGCTTTGTTTTACCTCGCTTCGTTACTGTTTTATGCAGCCTTTTCCTCTTCATCTGAATTGGGGGCTTCGGCCTCATCGGCATGGCCAATTCGTTTGTTTCCGTATCCGCGGTGTCTGCAGTCCCGTCCCCGGACTGCTCCTCACCGTCCGATATCGGAGCTCTGGGGACGTACCTGCGCCTGTGTTTGAACGTCTGCCGCCTGACCTCGACGACGATCTTCCGGTAGCAGATGATCATCGCCACCACCACGGACGTCATGCACAGAGTGACGATGAACCAGTAGTACCAGCAGCTCGTCTTCAGCGACGGCGAACAGTGGCGCGTGCCGAGACGAAACACGATGGTCACGGACTCGGGGAATATAAATGGTGGAGTCGCCACCAAGATGGCGCACAACCATATCAGAAGTATTGTCACTGAAAGTAAAGGCATAACGATAAAATACGTAAAGAAAGAAAGAAAGAAGGAAATGTTTTATTTAATGACGCACTCAACACATTTTATTTACGGTTATATGGCGTCGGACATATGGTTAAGGACGTCGGACATATGGTTAAGGACCACGGACATATGGTTAAGGACCACACAGATATTGAGAGAGGAAACCGGCTGTCGCCACTTCATGGGCTACTCCTTTCGATTAGCAGCAAGGGGTCTTTTATATGCACCATCCCACAGACAGGATAACACATACCACGGCCTTTGATATACCAGTCGTGGTGCACTGGCTGGAGCTAGAAATAGCCCAATGGGCCCACCGACGGGGATCGATCCCAGACCGACCATGCATCGAGCGAGCGCTTTACCAGTGGGCTACGTCCCGCCGGAAAGAAAGAGAGAGAAAAAACACGATATCCACGGACTCGGGGTAATATAACTGGTAGAGTTGCTACCATGATGGCACACAACCATATCACAAGTATTGCCAATGAAAGTAAAGGCATAAAGATAGATACAATAAATAAATAAATAAATAAAAACAAATAAATAAATAAACATATGTTTTAGACATTAGAAAGCACATAATTTCGAGATAGTTTCGAGTTTCCCTATAGTTTGCATGTAAATTGTAACATATAATGATCCATTGTCGGTGCTTCTGCCAGAAAGAAAATGTTTGGTATGGCGCTGTGGAATTGAATGTAACCACAGTCAAAAGTGGGTATGGAGGGGGGGGGGGGGGGGGGGGGGGCCTTCCACCAGAAAGAAAATGTTTGGTATGGAGCTATGGAATTGAATGTAACCACAGTCAAAAGTTGGTATGGAGGGGGGGGGGGGGGGGGGGGGGTGCCTTCCACCAGAAAGAAAATGGGTTAAGTTTAGGCTTAGGGTTAAGAAAATCATACAGTAATGATAAGAGTAATTAATTTTGTTAAAAAGTTAACTTTAAAAAAATAAAATCTGCCAAAACATTTGGGTATGGCGCCATACCCGTTTTACCCTCTGGCAAAAATCCTGATTTAGTTTATAATGATATCATATTTATGAAAATTGACCTTTACGTAGCATATTTGTAAAAAGCGCTACCCCCAATATTGACATTTTAAGTTGCCTATTGATTGAATTTGAAGAACTCACCAAAGAGATCATCTGTGCAAAGTGTCATGCTTGTATTACCATTTGAAATATCATTTCCGTTATCTGCTATGCCAATAGTCCTAGTAGTAGGTGCCCATGTTTTGGGGAGGTTGTCATATATTGATGCCCATATTCACCACTCCCACCATCAGAGGCCTTTTGTAGATATTAGACGTTAGGTTTAACGCTTTTTTAAACATATAAAATACCGTAATATAAAATGACTAATAAAAAAGTATATTAAAATACATTTAAATAATGAACATTCATGTGACAGTATGGCGACCATCTTGAAAAATGGCCACCATATTGAAAATTCAAGTGGTTCATTGATTGGATGTGACGAACTCCCCGTGGAGATCATCTGTGCCACGTTTCATGTTTCTATCATCATTTGAAAGGTTCTCCTAATTAACTGCTCTCCCAGTAGTGCTATTAAAAGTTGACCCTGTTTTTGGGAGGGGGGCCTACATTGACCCCCATATTTGCCACACCCACCACCAGAAGCCTGTTTACCAAACCTTTTTGTCACCACATTGAGGAATACAAAAACAACCCGCGCCCAGACGCATCAGAGCCAACAGTCAAACCGCACACACGCGCTGCACGCATCCAGTCTATATGAGCCTCAAGGGGTAACGAGGAGGAGGTGGTGGTGGAAAATTAGCTCTACTATTACCAGTAGAACTAATTTTAATCAGATTGTGGTGGTGGTGGTGGTTTTACTTGACAAATATATTAAAATCGATGGCGATTTTAGAAAATGAATGCACTGACCAAAGACGGACTTTTTCGTATCGCTCAATGATGGAATGTTCGGGTGGACCACAATCATGAACCGGTCTATTGCGATGGCTGCCAACGTGAAGGAGGACATGGCACCCTGAAATGTCGTGAAGAATCCCGTTGCCTACAACAACAACAGCAAAATAATGATAATAATAATAATAATAATATACTTAACAGGAGAACGAAATGGGGGGGGGGGGGGGGTAGTATTTTTTGTCACTGTAAAAATCCAAAGAAAAAAATGCATACTACTTTCGAGCAAACATTACCACCCACGATCGCCAAGTATGTCAAGCAAGGTCATAGTAATTTCCTTTTCTTTGGAACTACGTGGTTTAACCGATATTTCAGAATTATTTAGAATTAAAAAAAACACCTATCAGTTGATAATGTTCATTACCATTTTAAGGGTTACAGGTTACCACGTTAGGGGTTACAGGTTGTTTGTTGGAGAATGCTTGAATTTCCTTGGTGACACGGGCTATGATCCACTACACACTAATAACGAAAGTGCCTATATTTTCTCCATACCATTAAACAAATACTAATATTAGGATTTAGGACACGTCATCACACATCAAACTGTTTAAAAAAAAAATAAAAAAAATTACACGAGTCTAAAATATTGAACTCGAGTATTCGAAGGTCAAATTCGACCCGGACCTGAGTACCCGACACTTATACTAGATGACAACGAGACTAAGGGAAAAAAAAAAAAAAAAAAGCATTATGCATCTTAATTCCAACCCTGAACATGGATGCCAAATCATGCCATTGTATTGCATTCCACACATTCGAGTTTTGCTATTCCTCCATGTCTCATTATACTATCTATGTGATGGTGCATATAAAAGATCCCTTGCTGCTAATCGAAAAGAGTAGCCCATGAAGTGGCGACAGCGGGTTTCCTCTCTCAATATATATGTGGCCCTTAACGATATGTCCGACGCCATATAATCGTAAATAAAATGTGTTGAGTGCGTCGTTAAATAAAATGTGTTGAGTACTTCACCGATTCACACAGTTTGCGAATGATTTTTTTTTTTTCATACTCTGATGAACGTAAAAGAAATAACAAACAATCCTTAAACATTGCGACTCATGTCTGTTTTATCATTGTATTAAAATCAACAGAGAGCTACGTTCTTTACTTCAGTTCAAAGACTAATACCTGATATGTCGCGCTATGTATTATGTAACTATTTTGTGATGAGCTCCCTGGCTAGGGACATGACGTCAATGAGTGAACACATAACTACGCATGGGAGATTTTGTATCACATCTGTTCAGTAATTTAAAAAAATGTATTGCACGATCAGAATGGTCTTTACTACTATAGTAAGTAGGGTCTCCACGAGTACTCGAGTACTCGGGCACGGGTCGAGTCTTGCCAGTACCCGTACAAGGTGGAATACAATTCAATGCAAATCAAATTATTTATGTATGGATCATATAAAATGGCATGGCATACATTGTACAACATAATAAGAACATAAACTGGTTAAGTCAGATATATTGTAATAGTAATGATGGTAATGATTATATACATTTAATATGAATACAGTGACGGATCAATGATCAACTATAATACAATATACAATGTAGGACAATAATTTCAGCAGTAGATAATCAATGATATAAGTTACACAATAATTATATGATCATGCGCTAGTTTCTCTTTTTAAACTGGCAGTCCGTCCTTCACAACTAGAGGTCTAATTAACGAACTACTCTCGATTCACTAATGTCAAAACCTATATTAGCTTTCTTTTCGACCGACCGTTCAAAATTGCGCCCAAATTCCTCAATCAAACTTGCGCACCTTTTCTCTTTTGGCATAATTCTTGCTCCATTCAAAATTCCATAGCACGGTCGGGCTGCTGGTGCTCACTTGCACCTGCCAGTGCAGGCGGACCCTTCCCTCCTCCCCCACCTTTCCTGTCCTGGACGGAGGACAGGCGTGCGCTACAACAGCTTGCTCTGAATGTGCACATAAAGCCCTATGACCTGACCTGACCTGACCTTCACAACACTAAACATATCAACCGGTTTCTAAATGCAATACAATGGCATGATTTTGGCATTCATGTTCAGCGCTGGAATTAAGATGCATAATTCTATTTTACTTTATTCCTTAATCTCCTCATCATCCAGTGTAAGTGTCGGGTACTCGGGTCCGGGTCGAGTCCCAATATGTTGGACTTGTGGAGGCCCTAATAGTAGGAATAAACGAGTAGGCCTATGTAATAAAATAAGTAAACTACAAGACAAATGCCGACGTGGTGCCTTTAACTTTCAGTATAATATGCAATACTCGCCTTACAAAAATCTCCTACTCTAATGACGTGCGCGCATTTGAGCGAGCACAAAACGTCCACGAGCGAGACTGACATGGAGATCACGATGAAGAGGAGGTCGTACACGATGAGGTTCATCAACAAGAAGTTGTGGTTGTTGCTACGCAGCGATTTGCTGTTGGCGAAGACGGCGATGACCATAATGTTGAACGTCAGCCCACAAACGACAATAGCCAACAACGACGTGGCCTCGCCGACCGTCTCTTTTTCGCCACCGAATGGTGGTGACGATGATGATGTTGACGATGATGATGAAGATGATGATGGTAGTGGTGATGGTGGTGGCATTATCCCGTCAGGTTGTCGACCAGAATGAAGACAAATACAGGTCAAGTGCGAAAGACCGCAGCTCGTCAGCGTAGTAATTCGTGCTATTGGTCGTGACGATGTTGATGATGTTGGTATTACCCTGCAAAATTAGAATGAATGACGGTTTCCAGTTTATCGGCACCAATACTTGACATTTATCGTAGGTCGGAATCGCAGAGATATGTTACCGATGATGCCTGCGATACGATTATAGACAGCACGATGCCATCATGAAGAGTCAGGCACGGCGGAACAGGAAGGAGTAGGGGACTGGGGGAGGGTCTCTAGCTGTGTCAATAATTCTGAATTAAAAATAATTTTCGTAATAAATCTTAAGGCAGAGATGAATTTTGCTTGTAGAATGCAGGAAATTGCATTTCAAGACATCTAGTTTTAATTTTTTTTAGAGGGAAGCATACCACCGAACCTTCTAGAAATATTGCTTTGTGACCTCGATCTCAATCAGTCCCCTACCCCCTCCCAATGTCTACTTGCTTTCGCCGTGCCTGAGAGTCGAATAAAAATCGTAAAAGTCGGACCGTTTGCGGGACGTTTCTCTGCGATCATGTGCGATAAGATCATTTGAGATTCTTCAAGATACTCCACAATATTTGTTTCGTGTCATATCGCAGCAAATACGCATCATGTGAGGCCGCCTTAATACAGATCAAGTCAATGGTGTGGGAATGTGTTTTTAGTTGGTAAGCTTATCTATCGCACAATCACCAAAGGCGGGCTCATATCTTTGCGATTTCGACCTACGATTAATCTCAGGTATTGGTGCCGATAAATTGGAATCCGTCGGGTAGTTATAATTTTCGACGAGAGTACTCATATCACGGCCAACATTTTCGTATTCTCGGACCAGTATTATTTAAAATTAATTTTACTGGATTAAAACTGTCGTAAACCAAAATGTCAGGAAAAGAGCTTTGCGCATGAGCATCACTGAGATAGGACTACGAGCGCATTCAACGCAAACAAGAACTGCTTCCGATTTATCGGCACTGGTCAATAGCTGACACGCAGAGAAATGTTCCACGGCTTTATATTGATGCCAGTCATAACGTGATAGTTATTTTGACACTTGGTCATTTGGTGTGGTTTCCTCTCATTATCTATGTGGTCATTAATCATATATATGTCCGACGCCATATAGGCCTAACCATAAATAAAAATGACTTGAGTGTGCGTCGTTAAATAAAACATTTCTTTCTTTCATTTTAACCCTATCAAAAAGTACCAAGTATGCACCTTTCTCATGTCCTTTGATATAGCAGTTGTGGTGCAATGGCTGAAACGGACAAAGGCCGATCGATCCCATGATGTATCGCACCTCATGATTAGACTCAAATACAAAGTCGATTAAGTGAGGGGAGGAAGATCTATAGTCCGTCCTATCCTCCTATAAAAATGTTTCAGCATGAAAACACACGTTCCCCGTGGGACGGACTATAGCGGAGTCGATACAACAGTGCTTCAGTATGAAAACACACGTTCCCCGTGGGACGAACTATAGCGGAGTCGATACAACAGTGCTTCAGTATGAAAACACACGTTCCCCGTGGGACGGACTATAGCGGAGTCGATACACCAGTGCTTCAGTATGAAAACACACGTTCCCCGTGGGACGAACTATAGCGGAGTCGATACAACAGTGCTTCAGTATGAAAACACACGTTCCCCGTGGGACGGACTATAGCTTAGTCGATACAACAGTGCTTCAGTATGAAAACACACGTTCCCCGTGGGACGGACTATAGCGGAGTCGATACAACAGTGCTTCAGTATGAAAACACACGTTCCCCGTGGGACGAACTATAGCGGAGTCGATACAACAGTGCTTCAGTATGAAAACACACGTTCCCCGTGGGACGGACTATAGCTTAGTCGATACAACAGTGCTTCAGTATGAAAACACACGTTCCCCGTGGGACGGACTATAGCTGAGTCGATACACCAGTGCTTCAGTATGAAAACCATGGGGGTCGATTGGTGGGGGACAGGGGGGACGCGTCCCCATCACTTTTCAACGCCGGGGGACAATTTATATAAATGTCCCCCCCCCCCCCCACTTTTTCGTTTAGCAAAAGCAACAACACCACCACCAACAATAACAACAACAGCAACAACAAAAAACAAAAACAAATAAACAAATAAACAAATAAACAAACAAAAAACCTAATTTAATTACTGTATTAATTATTTATTTAAAATGGCAAGTAGTCATCCCTTTTACCAGTTTTGTACGAACGTCATTGTTGACGTAATTGGACGTAAAAAAAACACACAAACACTAACATGCCCCCCCCCCCCCCCACACACACACACACACACACACACACTTTTAAAACCGGATTGACGCCCATGATGAAAACAGACGTTCCCCGTGGAACGGACTATAGCCGAGTCGATACAACAGTGCTTTAGTATGAAAACAGACGTTCCCCGTGGAACGGACTATAGCTGAGTCGATACACCAGTGCCCTGGTCGTAGGATCGATCCCTCTCAGTGAACACATTCTCTGATTGGTTTTTCCCCGTCCCAGCCAGTGCCCCACAACAATACCTAAAGCCAGTGGCGTAGCGTGGGCGGGGCCACCGGGGCGGTTGCCCCGGGCGCAAAATTCTGGACTGGTGGAAGGGACTCGGGGAGTGCTAACGGTCCACTGGTTAGGGGGCGCAATACTTGCCTTGCCCCGGGCGCTGGCAACCCACGCTACGCCACTGCCTAAAGCTATTTACATTTAACAAAAGAATCAATCGATAGTGTGTTTCAAGATAATGTTCGTTTTACACCTCTTATAACTTAAGAAAAATATAATAAAATATGATTCAAGAAATCATTGTTGAAATAATTGTATGTAAAATAGGCCTAAAGACGTTCGAGTGGGATTTAACTTTGTGAAATGACCAAAAGTTGGGTGGGTCCCCAAGGGCGTCGTCATGGGGGGGGGGGGGGGGGGGGTCAAGGGGTTCGTACGACTCCCACACCCCTTTTTGAGCCAGCATGATTTTTTAAAACTAAAAATGGCAAAATTCAAAAATTATTTTTGCTCGTATCTCATATATCTTTAAATTCCCTTCGAAAATACACTAGAATGCAGCATTTGGCTGCTATAAATACAAAAATTGTTCGGGGGAGGGCATGCCCGGACCCCCCTAGCAGCCTCATTATTTTTTAACCCCCCGCCCCTTCTGAAAAGCTGGCCACGCCCCTGGAACCCCATGTAGTAGTACCCTGCTTGAAACATAAAGGAAACTTACCCAACGTTCGAATATTACATGTTTATCACATGAAGTAAGACGTCATAGTAATGAGCTTTTTTCTGTGTCCTGATGACGTCATCAAGCATACGAGCGTAATGCAAGTTCTCTGCTTCCCTGCTGAAAATATATTAGTGATTAGCAATAGCTATAGCCTATAGGTCTAATTCAACAGGCTTATAGGACGAAAATGTTAGGGGGTTTATTGGGGGTTTTGTTTGTTTTTTCCTATTATATAAAAATACAGATTACACTCCTCCCTCTGCATTTTATAACTCAACAATGGTCAAACCTTATTTAAAGAAGCATAGTGTTCATGTAAAACAAACTCCAAACCCATGCATGATAGTCTCCACAGATGTGAAAAGCTTGCCAGACATCTTTAAGCAACAACTGTTATGATCACAATAAACGTGATGCGTACCCCCTATTTGAAAAACTGATACAAACCCCCAGTAGCTACCAGCGTAGGAAGCGAGTGTGTGTGTGTGTGGGGGGGGGGGGGGGGGAAGCAGCGATGTTTTTATATACAGTGTATATATATATATATTTACAAACAAGAAAGAATATTGCCACAGTGTGCACACAACGTACACACAGAGCTCCATAGTCCCAAGGTTCAATGGTCCGAAGATTCAATGGTCCGAAGGTTCAGTAGTCCGAAAGTTCAATGGTCCGAAGGTTCAATGGTCCGAAGGTTCAGTAGTCCGAAGGTTTATAAACATAACTATAATCACGGAAAATGGCAAAAGAACACTGTCAAATGCACTAAACAATGTGAACTATTTACAGTAATCACTAAGCGTACCTCTGTGTAAAACGTCTAAGGCAGCAGTGTAAGATATATGTTACGACACGACAATATGATACATGTTGGATATCAATTTAAAGGCATCTGATTGGCTTCTTTCATATAAATCCAAACCATCCACTGAGATTAAGGCTACACATGTCGATGTCTATTGTCAGATGATGTACAGGTCAACAGTGTATATTATGTAAACGCGAGTGCCGTATATAACTTGGTTCAGAATACGTTTTAATTTCTCTTAAACCTGTATTTTAAAGAAAAAGATATGTCAGAAAAATAATTCTACACTCGTGTCTGCAGCTCTCGTGTCATTTATCTTGCATTCGGTTACAATTGTATTCATTTTGCGTTCTCTTCCATTATGTGTCATGTCATAGGGTTTAACGTGCACATTCAGAACAAGCTGTTGTAGCGCACGCCTCTCGTGGGCGCAAGTGCTTGCGAAGCAAGCTCTTCCGTCCAAGACAGGGAGGGGGGGGGCAGGGGGGGGCAGGGGGGGGTTGTCTTCTCGCTTACGACTTGGCACAAGGAGCACCGAAGACCGGCAGAGGCGGAAGAGGCGGCGGTAATAATTTGAAATTTCTCAGAAGGAGAATTAAGCCAAAAAGTCATTTGTTGCGTTATGTCCGAAATATTGCTGGTGATTGAACGCAAATTTAGACGGTTCGGCCAAAAATTTAAAGGGTGTCGGATTTTTAAAATTTAAGCCTAAACGTACCGACCTATACGAACCAGGTTAGCCTTAAGGGCTGGTGCGGTGTTCAGGCGTCACTGTCAAAGTTGGGGAGGTGATGCATCTCCCTCTGGTACCTGCTGACGATGTCCCCGTAGTGCTGCGCGAACACCCTGCGCAGCATGTCGTGGGTCTGACGGTGTGTGGAGCTTTCCCCCACGTATGCCTGCTGGTATACGCCGTCGTGCTCCATCGTCAGCATGGTACTCAGTGCACCGGTGCGGGATTCCACGCTGTTGATGTGGAAGCTGCTTCTCTCCCATTGGCGTAGACAGGATTTTATATTGATGGGGGACCAATGTCATGGAGGGTCAACCACATTGTTTTTGAGACTCAATAGTCAAGGAAGGAAACATTTTATTTACGGTTATATGGCGTCGGAAATATGGTTAAGGATCACATAGTATTGAGACAGGTAATCCGCTGCCGCCACTTCATGGGCTACTGCACCATCCAACAGACATGTTATTACATACCTTTGTTATATCAGTTGTGGAACACTGGCAGGAATGAAAAATAGCGCACCGACGGGGATCGATCGTGCATCAGACGAACACTGTATCAATAAACTAAGACTCGGCCCCATGTAAATAGCGTGACAGATAAACATAAACAATGTAGTTGGGGGAAAAAAAGATGTGTGCTTGTGGATAACATACCCCCCCCCCCCCCTTCCCCTCCCCAGGCAATGTCAATATTTGCTCCTTAGGTACGGTTTGAAGCAACTCGGAAGCTAAATGGTATGTAACGATCATTCATGTAGTTTTCTATGTTAATACAAGAACATTCTACAGTGGTCAGGATTTAAACGCTTGGTGATGCTATTAATATATAATTACATGTATGTAAATAATATAACAAAAATAATTTCCGTTTTAAGAGTGGATATTTGAAAACATAAGCCACACCTGGATAGGCCAGTAGTATAATACAGGCCACACCTGGATAGGCCAGTGATATAATACATGAGTTGACAAAAAAGAAATGTTATTTTTTAATTGAAATTACTTTATTGAAATCCAACAGTTAAAGCTCCTATATCCGGTTTCCATGTTATAATGTCGAATATTAATGCAAAATAAAAGCACAACTGCACCTTTATTACACTCGTCCGTCATTGCTATCAACGGACATCGTCAAAAACCTACTACTCAATTCGCAAGACGTAAAAGTGCAGTTATGCCTGCATTTTGATTTCGTAATCGATGTTATAATATGGTAAGCAGGATATAGCAGCTTTAACAAGGACTACAACACACAAAACATCCGGCACAATCCACACAGTTCAACAGTTAATGTGTTTAGCCCAAAAACTTCACCACAAGCTTCAAATATATCCTTGAACAACATAGGTAACTGCTGTCCAACAGTCTTCCAACGTACGCCGCCCATTAACAGAAATTTTCAAAGTTCTTAGTTATGTCAATTTTTATGTTGATTATGTTTAGTTAAAGTGTACTGATTACAAAAATGTCACTACTTCTTCTAGAGTGTTAGTTTTAGTCACAGAATCTCATTTTCATTATTTTTATGAAATATTTTACGAATTTATGATATATTTCGCTCCAAAGACATATACAGAACACTATATTGATGGATTTTTTAATGGCATTTATTAACACAAATATTACATAGATATTCTGCATTTTCAAAGATTACAAATCACAAATGAACAGTTTTTCGTACTTTTCGTCGATGACATGATGAGTCATCAGGTACTAACCCCCACAGATAGTCACCCATCATGTTGCAGTCCCATTTCACTTGATATTTTTTTCCATAGTTGATATATCTTGGTGAAATCTTTCGCCATGTTCTTAACTGATGTCACCCATATTTTCACAAGAAATTTAGGTGAGAATGGAGGAAATGAATTTCAAAGACATTCGGTATCCAAGCTTTTTCATGTCTTTATCAACTTTTCTATTAACTTTTCGTAATTCCCACTTTTGTTATTCCCAAGGAAATTTTCAACCACTTCTCTAAACGACATTCAAGCGTTTCGTTCCTTTAAGGAAAATACCACCTTCGATTTTTGCTTTTGACAGATGTGGAAACATGTTGGAAATATATTTGAAAGTGTCGCCTTCTTTGTTCAGCGCTTTCACAAACTGTTTGACAAGCCCAAGTTTGATATGCAGTGGGGGCAATTTTCACCTTCACTCTCCAAATCTTTAGCAGGTGGTCTCGGGACAGATAGTTCTTCAGAGTGTGGAACTGGAGCAATAGATGATGGAATATCTGGATATGTGATATCATGTTGATTGTTCGTTTTCTTGAATCTTGAAATGTCCACCATACAGAAGTAGCAGTCATTCACACGGTTCTGTAGTTCTCTCCATATTCGGCATATGGCAAAGGGCATTGAGGCGCGGTCACCTCGCATCCATCCCTCCAAATTCGATCGACATGTACCACAAATTACGTGTGGAACCCATGATTTGTCTTGATCCCCAATCTTCATGCCAAAGTGTAATTCATAAGCTTGTGCAAATTTCGTAAATACTTTACTTCCATGATTTACCTGCCTTGGGCCAAATTACAATCTACAAACGTAACAAAATTAATCGCCCGAATGTAAGCAGCTTCGCGATTGCGCACCTGAAAAATACTAAGTTGAATTATACACTATCTGGGGGCGGGATTTAGCTCAGTTGGTTGAGTGCTCGCTTGAGGTGCTTGCGTCGCAGGATCGAACCACCTCGGTGGTTCCATTCAGTTGATTGGGTCTTTTTCTTGTTCCAACCAGTGCACCACAAATGGACAAAGGCCGTGGTATGTGCTTTTGTCTGTGGGAAAGTGCATATAAAAGATCCCTTGCTGAATTAGGAAAAATGTAGCGGGTTTCTTCTGATGACTACGAGTCAGAATTACCAAATGTTTGAAATCCAATAGCCGATGATTAATTAATCAATGTGTTTCAGTGGTGTCGTTAAACAAAACAAACTTTATTTATACACCATCTGGTGGCAGCACTAGAACATTCTATAAAGCACTGGAACATTTTTTTAGACAGAATTGGAACATTCTAGAAATTACTGGAACATTCTAGAAAGAACTAAAACATAGCAGCCATTGGAAGATTCTTGAAAGTACCAAAACATTCTAGAAAGCATCAGCTCCTAAAAGGTACTGGAATATTCGGTGCTTGGAATTTCAAGAATATGGAATATCTTTCTAAAAGCTGACGCCAAATGTATGCCTAATCTAACAAAACTGAGTGGAAAATGCAAAAATATCAACATAATAAATCTTTTTTAAATTGTGAATTATTGTAAGACTGTGCGCCACTTTTCCCTTCGAGTGTTTGGTGGATTTTCCTTGCGTAGTGCTGCCTCCGCTAAAACATCCAAACGTTGCTGCTCCCCACAAAATACTATATCCAAATAATTCCATGTACTACCATTTTATAAATGTCTTTATTGCAAAAACTAATAAGGGTGGCCAAGACTTGAGAGACTACCGAAGAAAAATCAAAGTATATTTCATGTTTCAAAGCTATATACTAGTATGCATGTGTGGTCTTTTGGCATGATGTGAACAGAATGTCATTTCCATTATCCAAATTATAAAGGGTAAAATACATGTTGACATATAACGCCCTATTTATACCATACACATATTAGGGTAAAATACATGTTAACATATAACGCCCTATTTATACCATACACATATTAGACGTAGTAAAACATTAGCCTATGTTCACGAAGTACAGTGTTTCGGATCAATGAACCTTCGGACTACTGAACCTTCGGACATTTGTACCTTTGGACCATTCAACATTCGGACTAGAGAGCGGTCCTCGTACAAACAAACTAAGTGTTAAATTTCAAATCACACACTTTGCACATGCGACGTCACGTCACGTGCTTGGCGATTAAAACAATCGGCGCGGGTTTGTTTTTTCATGCTCTTTGAGTGGGAACATTAACACACATCGTGCACTTATTTTGAGTTTTATATCTCATTTCATTCTATAATTATTGATATTTGAAATGATATAATCCCTACTTATTTTTAACAGTATATATGATTTGATATTTCTGTAGCAAATTATTCAGTGGAATACCCATTGCGTTATTTGTGTCTTTCAGTGTATTTATACAATTGTGAGTAAATAAAGGTGTATGTATTATACTTACATGTAACATACTCGAGAACAATTAGGTGCATGCTGCAGTATAAATACCTGTCTGAAAGGATGCTATACTAGTACCCATAAAATAAGAATGTGAGAAGAACAATGTCACGGTCGGAAGGAAGGAAATGTTTTATTTAACGACGCACTCAACACATTTTATTTACGGTTATATGGCGTCAGACATATGGTTAAGGACCACACAGGTATTGAGAGAGGAAACCCGCTGCCGCCACTTCATGGGCTACTCGTTTTAGATTAGCAGCAAGGGATCTTTTATATGCTCCATCCCACAGACAGGATAGTACATACCACGGCCTTTGTTACACCAGTTATGGAGCACTGGCTGGAATGAATGTCACGGTTGGAGGCCTCGAATCATTAATGTACAATTGTATGCTGTATACAATTAAATATATATATATATTTACAATTGTTTGTACCATATGAAATATACTCTTCAAAAATGTAGGGGAACCTGAAATATTAATGCTAATATCAACTATTAGACCGAACGTTTTGACCACAGACATGCTAGTAAAAAACGTTCAGGTCTGTTTATTAACACACCGAAACACATTCCATAGTTTGCACATGCATCACGCAGTTGCCCCGTACACTGCGTGGGGTGTCGTTCTCGATTTTGACAATTTCCAGGAAGGTCCATTAATCACTGTGGAACATTATTTCTGTCAATCTTTTTCATTATGTTGATCATAGTTGTTATTGTTTTGTTTTTAGTCATTTTATTGTTTAAATTTGCGATTTAATGATAAAAAAAACTTCAACTTTCAAATTTCGTCCTTCAAGATCTTGGGTGGTCATAAAACCTACTGAACTACCGGTTGTAACGTTTGCCCAATTAATTCACTATTATCATATAACCCTTCCCCACAGCTAATATACCTTACAATTTTGGCAATTGTAAATTCTTATTAGAGTTCCCCTACTTTTTTTGAAGAGTATATAATTAACTTGTTTTTGTGTAATATCAAAGACTTCTTTGAAAATATATAGATAAATCAAAGTCAAACACACACACACCAAAAAAAATAAAAAATAAAAATAATAATAATAAATAAATAAACAATAATAAAAAAAATAAAAAAATAAAAAGAGGGGGAAAAAAAGAGGATCATTCTGGGGATCAGAAAGAAGATGAAGAATAAAGAAAGAAAGTGGAGAAAGGAAGTGAAGAAAGAAGAAGAGAGGAAGGGAAAAGATGAGTTTCTGAAGATTGCTTAATTCTGGTATCTTGTCACTGTTGTGTAAAATAATCTGCTGATAACCACAATAAAATACTGTGTCCCCTTAACATAAGTATTTTAGCAGTGTAGGTGGCTGGACTAATCCAGTGGTAAAGCACTCACTTGATGCACAGTCAGTCTGGGATCGATCCCAGTTGGTTGGCCCATTGGGCTATTTTTCACTCTAGCCATGCACCATGATTGGTATACCAAAGGCAGTGGTATGTGCTATCCTGTCTGTAGGATGGTGCATATATCCTATCCCTTGCTACTAATGGAAACATTTAGCAAGTTTTCTCACTAAAACTAGATGTCAGAATTACCAAATGTTTAACATCCAATAGCCGATGATTAATAAATCAATGTGCTTTAGTGGTGTCATTAAATAAAAGACAAGATTTAATTTTAGCAGTATAGGATAGATTTTAGGTAATTACTGACCATGTTATAGGCTACCGGTTGCTGCATTGTTTGGGAGGAATAAAAATGGCCACTTAAGAGAGTAATGGCCATTATATACAGGTTGCCACTTGATCAGGTTTGACTATGCATTCTTTATACAAAAGATAACAGAAATGCCTTAATTTTAGCACTATTTATCATACATGTATATGTCATGTACAGTAAAATAATAATAATAATAATTAAAAAACCCACCCAAATAACAAAAGTATTACAACAAAGATAATACGAGTATATAACAATATACAAATTTATTTCAAAACAATATCACAAATTGCATGTACATAGTATGATATGTATATTATATATATATTTTGTACATTTTTAGTATACATGTATGTATATATATCCACACTTGTTACGTTTCTAAATATATATTATTATGTCATGTCATGTTGTGTAGCACTAACTATATTGTGTTATATTTGTATACATAGTGATGCACTACACATATAAAAATAGAAAATAAACAAGTATCACAATTTCCATGTTAATATCGGTTCACATACATGCACAAACACACACATGTATAGTCAAATCTCATTATCATTATCTAGATCGGTGTTATCTTGGTAAATCTGAGCGACATTCAACAAAACTGCACGAGGATAAATCAGGGGTGGTTCTAGTCTCTCTATTCCATTGGATTCATTATTTTGTTTTTCATAGAGTCATACCCAAAAATGTCTTTATGGCAGAATACCCTGCCACCCCTTTCATGGAAAGCATCTGTGAGCTGTTCATAGTGTATATCTGAATGATGAAAACGTGGTTAAAGTCAATATCTTCCCAGAATGGATAGGGGGAGGGGGAGACTTCTAACTCCCAAAAACATCAAAAGACCTGAATAAAACCCAAGCTTAAATTATTATGACAATAATTTTAAAATGCACTAATGCAAAACGTCTTGTTTAATTGATATTTTATAGCGACTACCGACACCATATAATATAGCATACATACAATTACAAAAACACAGTTCATTTGAGTGTCTTACATGTTGGATCAGGGCTAGATGGTACTCAATGTAACAGATTGTGAATTTTTTTGGACAACCAAATGGTCGCCAAGTACTGTGTCCTACATACACACATTTTCCCAACTCTCATACTATAGATCTTTAATTTGATCCTTTTCGAAGTTACTCATAACCCAACATCTATCTGATAATGCCCCCTTTTTGGGTTTCAGATAGGAGTGTCAGGTTTCTTTTTTTGGTGTTTGTGCCAGTCTGAAATTGATGACTTTAATGTCATGAGTGAACTCCAAAATAATAAAATTTAAAGTCTATGGCATAAGATTTAAGAAACTGTGTATTTTAACTTTTAGGCACCATACTTAATATGAACCTTTAGTTGTCTGAAACTTCAAAATTAACAGTTTATAACACTAAGGGTACTCTAGGCCTGTTCCACAGGTACATGTACATACAAACAGAACACTCGAGCTAACAAAACAAAACAAAATGTACAATGTATATATAGGGTTTTTTGAAATATGGTAAGGTAATGTTTATTAATATTATGCTTAATGCAAAAGACATTTGACCACATTTATCTAGAAAGGAAACAAAAGACAAAGGAACATCTGTTTAATCAATAGCGTACATGGCAGGGGGGTAAGAGAGGCAACTGCCACTCTAGTGCTGGAGCAAAAGATTCGGGCAAAAATTATACAAATATTTGGACAAAATGTGCTAACCTGAGACCTTTTTACCATGTATTTCCATCATTCTACCCCCAGAATGAGTTGTAATCCATGTAAAAGTGCATAGTGATTCATTTGCAACCCTAAATAGCTGTTTGGTAGTAAATGAATGAATGAATGAATGTTTAATGACACCCCAGCACGAAAAATACATCGGCTATTGGGTGTCAAACTATGGTAAATGCAAAAACATTATTGTTTGGTAGTAATGCTAACATGAATAAATGCTGTATATGCAGATTCAGGAGAGAAAAAAATTAATTCGGGAAAAATGCCAGACTGCCCCCCCCTACAAAAATGGGAGCCTATACACTTAGAGTATGTGTTTAATGACACTTGAGCCATTTTATACTTATGGTTATGTGGTGTCTATCAGATGGTTATTGTAACACTTGTTCTTGAATGTGAGAGGAGAAACCTGAGCCTGTGCTTCTAAAACTTTAGGATCTAAACCCAAACCTCTAATGACGTCACATGCATACAGTTTGTATGGCGTTGTCATGACGTTAAAGCCTCAGACAGTTACAGTTGAGTCTAGATTCTAAAAGTTTTTAAAGCAGGCCATAGGATTTCAATATTCATGGAAAACACTTTTTCGGTTCTGTGTCTTGTGATGATGGGAACCCATCGGAAATTTGTTTTTAAAAAAATAATTATATATATATATATATTATTTTCACTGAATAGTCGTACTCGATATAATAAACATGGGAAACAAAATTTTGGTTCCATAATCTTACCTAAGGCCAAGTAAAAAAAATTGTTTGGTTCCTGTTACATGCCAAAAACAAATAGGGTAGGTAGGTAAAGAATTTTTTTTTTTCAAGATTTTTCTTTGACTTCGGCTTTCCATAAGGATATCAAATGCATTTTTATTTTTGACATGGGTGACTGGAGTAGTGTTCCGGGTCTTCTGGTAACGAGATCTTGGACTGACAGATCTCGTGGCATCTCTCAGCAGTTGTTGTTTTTAGAGTCAACGAAAATTAGGATTGATATTAATGGATTATTAAATAAAACAGGTGGAAAAAAAAAAGGGGTGGAAAAGGTTAAAAAAATGTTTAGGGTCGGCACCAAAAATCTAGGGACGGTCGGGTAACCGAAACTAAACAATTTTTTTTACTATGCCCAAGTAGGAATCTTGTCAGTGCCTTTTCCCACAAACAGGACAACACATACCACAGCTTGGCTTCAACATACCAGTTATGGGCATTGGGTGAGACGGGTAAAACTGGATCTACAGGACTGGAAAAATCACCTGAAGTGGGATGGGTCATTGGACCAGTCATCCACAGTGGACCCATCGGGTGGGTGTGTGTGTGTGTGTGTGTGTGTGTGTGTGTGTGTGTGGGTGGGGTGGGGGAGGGTGGTGGTGTGGTGGTGTTCCCAGTAATTCCCCATCCCAACCAGTGTCCATGACTGGTACATCAAAGCCAAAAAAGTTAGTTTGTTTTGTTTAACAACACCACTAGAGCACATTGATTTATTAATCACTGGCTATTGGATGTCAAACATTTAGTAATTACGACATACAGTAACGTACTCTTGTAATGAACGAGAAGGGACCATGATAGTTTGTTATAGCAGTGGTTCGTTGTACACATTTGCATAAGTTGGTTGTTAATGTATAGGGAGATAAAACGGGACTTTCAAATCAGTTCATTCTATGCTGTAATATTCATTTAAAGCATGTTCGTTATAAGTGTACTTTACTGTATAGTCTTAGAGAGGAAACCTGCTACATTTTGCCATTAATAGCAAGGGATCTTTTATATACACCATCCCGCAGACACAATAACACATACCACACTGCCTTTGATATACCAGTCGTGGTGCCATGAAAGCCAAAGGTCACGATGGTATGTGCTGCTGTGCCTATTGGAAATATGTCCTGCTGATATGACAATAAGACAGCACTGGGTGTGGGATGATATATAAAAAATGAGGACATGTAAAATATATTTTAAAGCATTAAGAAATTTTAAAAAATGGGCAGCCCCCCCACCCCCACCCTTTTTTTTTGCTGGCCACTAATTTGAGCCAAATATCATATATCAGACACAAAATTGTTTTACTTTAAAAATGTTCTGAGGTGTTGCTAAACAAAAAATGTCTTTCTTTCTTGTGCTTTTAAAAGTCTTGAGTTTGCATTTTAAAATATTACAAACAAGAACCCAGATTTATAGTACAGTAGATACTTTGAGTTTTGGAAACAACAAAAACAGGGCCCACACTGGAATGGGGGTTTTTAAGCCATTTTTCACATATTAAGAGTAGGTCCTCAAACATTATTCAAAAGTGGCAAATTTGTATTCGCCAAAAATTCTAAAAGTTTTTTTCCCCAAGTAAAACAGTTATTAAAACCCATAAAACATAAGTAAATTGGCAATATATATATATTTTTTATAGGCTTAAGGGTGTTAACTTTAAGCTATAATACAAACTTAGTTTAATAGGTTATTTTGAAATTTCCACACCCATGGACCAAATACTATGGAACTGCCCAGCTATACTTTATATAAAATTAATGGCTAATCTGGCAATGGACAGGGTGAGCCTTGAAAACAAAACTGCCTGAGTCACCACATCCAGTCCGAAGCATGATCCACTTGAGTTAAACTACACCACGAAAATTCCCGTTCGACACCTCGTGATCTCGTCGCTTCTTCGTACGAAGGTGGTGGCCCGTCCCAGTAAGGAGGAGGAGATTCGACACCTGGCGTGTCATCCGTCAGCCCGTACTGATACAGATATATCCACTGGAGGCTATTCGCATCAGAGTTTATGAACGAGTCAACCGAGAAGTCGGGAACGTTTTCATCCACCCCACTGGTATCAGGCGATTCCTCCATACCGTCAGTCATGTTTGTTCTGTCGCCAGAGAGACTGGAGAATCGATGTAGATGCTCCTCAAGCCAACAGTCCTGGGAATAATTCTCCGGTCCCACTCCTCCACACAGAATGGCGCTGTAGTCATAGTCTGGAAGACTCTTGGGCCGATACTCTATGTTAAATGCACTGTGATGGCCAAATGGATAGAATGATGAAAGCGAAGATCTAGATCTAGAAGTGAAGACCGGTGAAGGCACATCTGGTGTCTGTGGTACAGTCATGGTGGGACTACGCCATTTGCGAAATTGTGACATTAGTCTGCTCCACAAGGACAGACCATTCATCTTGATGATTTCGTCGTCCCACACACTGAGATTATCACACAACAGATCATCAGCTGAACTTTAACCGCCTGAAACAAGTATATGAAATGAGTATTAAAATATTTATTTAATTATAAAAATGGCTCCTAATTTTGCTATTTGGCACCTAAACAAACAGAAGTAGTTGCCATCTGGCTGTGGTCAAGATTAAGTGAAATCACAGGGATAATTTTCATTTTAATAATTCACAAACAGATAGCTCAAGTGGCCTCTACGACTCGTTATGAGTAAACTTGACTGTTTAAATATAGGCTACAGCTATGTAATACAAGTCGCCATACATGTATATTGTATGTATATAGATAATAGAAAAGGGCCTCGCCCCATCCTCTTATACAGATGTTTTTTTGTAAATAATTTCAGTTTGGTTTAACGTAACAAAAAACAGTAAAAGTATTTTGGAAATAACACAAAAATACTATTTTGATGTGCAATTTAGAAAACAATCGGCTCAGAAATAAATAACTTGTACTTGTAGTAAATTCCATAGGAAAAAAGGTGTTCCCTGTGGGAACGACTATAGTAATAATAGTGGTTGCTAGTCACTTCGTACCATGGTCATTTCGTACCATAGTCAGTTCGTACCTAATTTGGTTGTTTCGTACCCTGGTCATTTCGTACCTTGGTCATTTCGTACCATTGCAAAAAGTCATTTCGTACCTTGGTCATTTCGTACCATGGTCATTTCGTACCATTGCAAAAAGTCATTTCGTACCTTGGTTATTTCGTACCATAACTGAAAGTCATATCGTACCATGGTATAACAATTTATAACAATCACCCTGGTAATGTCTTTTACAAAATAACATTAAATTACAAATTTGTGGTTAATTTAAGGGATATTTTATCAGCAAAAGACTAAAAATTATTGCCACCTTGTATAAACATTAGCAATTGGCTAATTTGGCAATCAGTAAGGTAGTTAATGTTTTAATGGCTGTTATTGTTTATTTCTTAAACAAATAAGATGCAAATAAGCAAGTTTGAAAAGAAGACCTAATAAATAAATAATATTTTGTTGGTCCATTATATTGTTTTGTTGTTTTTGACTAATTATCTGGAGCCATTTCACACAAAATCGAAGTTGGCAGTGAGTAGTAAATACCATATACGGCTCTTGTCAGGTAAAATGGAAATAACAGTTGATAGGTATTATGGGTATCAATAACGATATGCTGCACAATAACGTGTTCTGGTTTTCAAACTGTCAAAATAAAGTTTTAAAACAAAACCCACTGCTTTTATGCTATAGTCAGTTCGTTTTCTATATACTGGAATTAAATGACTAGGGTACGAAATGACTTTTCACAATGGTACGAAATGACTAGGGTACGAAATGACTTGGGTACGAAATGACTTTTTGCAATGGTACGAAATGACCAAGGTACGAAATGACCAGGTAGCATGGTACGAAATGGATGGTGCGATATGACTTGGGTACGAAGTGACTATGATTCATAATAGTCGAGGACACACAAGCTAAATATGGAAGTGACAAGTATTTGGATAAGGCTTAAGTTAAAAAAAAAAGATGAGAAATTGGGTGAAGAGTAAACAAGCCTCTATGGGCGTCAGGGATTATTTTACCTCATATCGAATTCTTTATGAAGCTTTTGACGAGTTTGACATAACCAGGAAGTGATTTGTTGTAGACTATTGATTTACTGAAAACTACCGCTGTGTGGATGACAAACACATGCAAAAAGTATTTGTGCACCAATTATCAGTCTATGATCGAGGTGTGTTTGTCGTAATATTATTTGAAAAGTGTTCGACATTAACGGTGCAAACATTACCGTAATTAGAAACTATATTAAACTAATTTGATCCGGTTTAGAAGTTCTGTATCCAGCAGACTGTATTTATTATTAGTTATATTTTTATTCAATGTTACAAGCGTTTACAATACCATCACACTTTACGGCAATAACAGACTTTCCGCCGCGGCAAGTGTAAACTTGCACTGCAGGTTACTCGATTATCACACCGTATCAAAATCAAGGAGTTGAAAGACAACATTATAATGTTGTAGTGCATTTGGTAAATCCACCATTATTTTTAAATAACATAGCAGTGCCATGTCTTGTCACATTTTACCCATTTAATGCGTTTACAAAAACGAGAGACGGTAATCCCCTCCCGACCGAATCACCACGAATTTAAAACAACATACCCAGCATGTGTAAACAGAATATGTTTATCTTTTCTTTTAATTTAATCCAGAATGTTCATTAATTTAATAATGAAAACATTGTGATTGTTATTTTGTGCAGAAATAGGAAGCTAATTAATAAAACAAAAAGAAAACTAGGATTTTAATTGTAACCAAGCATGCTTTCCAGTCGATTCGTCCACTGGACAATTCGTCCACAGACGATTCGTCCACTCACCTCGGACAATTCGTCCACTCGATGACTGCAGTTTTTTTTCAAACATATTAATAGTTATTTCTTTGACATTGTAATCGTTTCTTAACATTATTTTGTGTATACTATAACCAAAAAAGTAAAATAGAGTTAGAATTCAACATTACTATCCAGTTTTTATTAACTGTTTGTATTCATTATCATGCGGATGATTCGTCCACGGACGATTCGTCCACTCGCTCGTACACAATGTGGTAAATAGGTAATGCAAGCCTCGGATTCCCAGTCTGGAGCTCCATGCGGTAAGACGTGTTTGTTTCGCGTGTGCACACTGCACGTGCTTTCGTGTGCTCGACTTGGGGGTCCGTCATTTCGTTGTTTTTGTCAGCGAAATGAAGTTTTGTACTGGGATGTATGCGGCCATTGGAACTGATCGAACGCTGGAACGCTTCTCGTTTCGACAGCCTGCACCACCAGGTTGGATTCTTTTTTAGCGAGATTCCTTGCCTCCACGTCATTTCTCCGTCTGACTGTCGACTTGGGTTTTTTCGTGAATCGCATGACGGCCATTCTGCAGAACGCCACGGTTGTTCGCGTTTAGTCTCTACATGTCCGAGCCTGTCCTAGCAGCACTGGAAGATTGACCGCCCCACTCTAAGAAGAAATAGGAAGCGGAGTCGGCCCCTACTACTCTTTTTCTAGACTTTACATTGCTTTATACCATCTCGTATCCTCTGGAGTCGGGCCCGTCCGCACCACTATACCAAACCATGACGACTGGACTATACCCTAGTCTGATACTCTCTCTCGTTCAGACGGATCCGGCTTCTCAAGATCTGTATTTCAGCACAGCACTACACCTTCAACGTCTATCGACTGTCAATCTAGGGGTTTTCTTGACAGGATGCAGCCCATCTCGTCCCTTTAAGCTGTGCACCCAAACAGCCTTAACGAGGCCACTCGCGTGGACATATCGATCAGTCTTTAAACTTTTAGATCTGCGTTCAAAAGTGGTATATGGGCAAGTTAAACTAGTTATCACCAGCAAGCCTCCGCGTCAGAAGACTTTATTACCCCCCCCCCCCCCCCCCCTCATGTTTTCCTTCAATGGTGTAAATTATATCCACTGTACCATCACTCGTCACGTTATGCCTAATAACCTCGAAATAAAATAAAAACATGTTGTCTTCAATTCCAATTTACATTAAAAAAACAATTCAACAAACCATAGTTTGACACCCAATAGCCGATGTATTTTTCGTGTTGGGGTGTCGTTAAACATTCATTCATTCATTCATTCCGTCCATACAGGTAGTTAGCGGTGCAGCTTTGAAATAAGGCGTGTTGTTTTAGACGCTACTGGGTCCAACTTCGTGAAACAAGCTTAAGCAGTAATGAGCCTGCATTGCTAATTACTTCACAATATCACAATAGAGGACACCTGTACACTTACCACGTTGAAAGGGAAGGACTAAAGATTATCTTTACTGGGCACATTGTACTAAAAACATCCTACGATATGTAGCGTGAAAGGCGTACATTATAGAAACAAACAATAACCGAAAAATAAATAGAAACGCCAAAGAATTATGTCTGCAGAGCATTGTTACAAAAACATCAACCAAGCATAATCTAATGCAATATAATTTATTTTCACCTTTGTAAATTTATGACACAGCAAAAAAAAATATGGGGTAATAATGGATGAAATAAAAACCCAGTGGACGAATCGTCCGGTACTGATTTTTTGTAGTGGACGAATTGTCTCGAGTTCCTCAGTGGACGAATTTTCAGTGGACGAATCGTCCGTGGACGAATTGTCCAGTGGACGAATCGACTGCATCCCCCAAGCATCATAAGAAAATATGGTTAGGATTTTTTTTTTTAGCATATAGTTTGAAATAAAAATGAATTAAAGTTTATTGCAAAGCATTGTTTCACTGTCGTCAATGTTCAGGCATGTTTAAAGGGTAGATTGCATTAGGTCTATCAGGGTTTTATCTAGCCCGAGTACTCTGACTGTAAGGTAGCTAGACGGACATTTGGACGGTTATTAGCCCTTACAGTCAGAGACCAAGCTGTATAATTTTTCACAATCGCTTCCCACCAAAGAGTAGTCAAAGATTTCTGCTCTAATACCACAACAATCCTATGTTTGATGCCAAATATGTTTACACCAATCATTTACGAGTTCCTTGATTAAAAAAAAAGACACATATTAATCGCTAATACACACACTACAGAAAGAAACCCGACAGTACCCACATTCAGCTAAGATTCGGCACATTCCGACGCCAGTATTCCAAAGCTCACTGACCTATATTTTGATGTAGCGTCACATGATCGCCCACTCAGGCTAGGTTTTATCATCCATGTTTCTGGATTCCAATAATCGGCATCCTTCCCCACCATTCACAAAAGGCTATGTTGGAGATAGGTGCTGTAAAATATAAAGGAGGGCGGCAGAACGTGAAAGGAGGGAAGCTAAATGCAATAGCAGGGCAGCCACCCCTCATACAAATGGAGCAGTGAGAACACTGACCGTAACGCTAGAGGGGATGGGTGGGTGTAGGTCCAAACGTTATGTAGTGTTACAGGGGGTGGGTGTATTTAATAGTGTTACCTTTTTAAATTACTAAAATCTTTTTATTTTTTTCCTTTTTTTCCTTCATAAACCCTCTGTCACAACAAGAATGTTTACGTTGATAGTTATAGCTAGACGTATACACAATAAGGATTATAAATCAAGTTGATATGCTTGTCGGTACTTTATCAAATCGCAAAACAGTACGTTAAAATTATATTACACCCATCTCATGACTTAATTGTTGAATGGGAGGAGGGTAGGGTTGTCTCCAAGCATTACATAATGTATATGATCTAGCATTACAGAGTGTTACATGGAGGGTGTTGAATTTTAACAAAAATAGCATTATAGGGCTGGCACATATCCTAAAATTTTCAATTGCCCGTCAGGCAAGTAACACAAAATTTAACTCTTCCTAAAATGTAAGCAGTATAAATCAAAATTAAACTGTACATATCAAATAATTTCACATCATACAAAGCACTTGTAAGCCCTGTATTACTAAATATGTTTATTTCTTTTAATTTGTGAATGTAAAAAAAAAAAATTGGTATCGGAATGAAGGAAAATTGGAAAGGAGTATGATTTTTTTGTTTAAGCTTTAACACTGTACTTTAGAATAATCATTGAAAATATGCTACTTTAAGTTAATGATTTCACAGTGAATAACATTAATTTCACGTTGGGTTGGGTTTTTTTGTGGGGGGGGGGGGGGTGGAGGAGGGGTGTACTAAAGAGGTTTTTTTTTTATTATTATTTTTTAATTTATTATACCCCTCTATTTTTCAGGATGTATTTTGTTTATAGAATGAAAGGACATTGCTTTTCTAGACATTTAATTTTCACAATTTTCAGGGGGAGTATACCCTCGGTTTTCCTTAGAAATTCCGGCATTTGGCACTCTCATGTGAGTCCAACACACAGATTCAGTCGGAGACTGCTTTGATCCCGTTACAAATGTTTTTGCACGCACGCTTACTCACTGTTCTTTAACATTTAGTCAATTAAATGTTAATTGCATTTAATAATCAATTTAATTGGGAAACAAATAGGAAAACTTGCAGATGGACAACCTAATTTTGTAATACAAAACACTACTACATTAGTGAAAAACCGACTGTGCTGTGGGAATTTCCTGACCTCGTTTTACGTCACACATGTGTTGCGCGAGCTTACATAGATAAAGTGAAAACTAACTTTACAAAGAGTCTATTTATCAATTTTAGTAGCGTACTGGATCGTAAGGTTCTAAACATCTTTTTCTTGATCCTTCAATGTTTTCGGCAATTTATTTCATGGACACCGACATGAAATACTATGATTTTCAAATGAAGGCCTAATTTCTTAAATGCCCTAAAAAACAAGGGGAGCTTATTCAAAGATGTGGGCCTATTTCCAGTCAAATACGGTACTCGATATAATAACCAGGAGCCTCACACACACACACACACACACACACACATTGAATGTATATAGGGGATGGATGGAGAGAGGGATATAGAGGCAGTTTGTGTTCGGAAATTTCGGTTGCCTGGCGGATGACTGAATTGTAAATTTTGCTTGACCAAGCAAATTCTTACTCGTCTGTGGCAAGTGGACGATATAATATCGAGTACTTTTGGCCAGCCCTGCATTACGTAATATTTGAACAGCCCCTTATACATGTTTCAACATTTTTGCCTTTTTCAAATTAACAATAAGATGACGTCATGTCATTGATACAAAGAAAATAAATATACATTCTCATTTCTTATAATATCATTTTATCATTATGTTCAGGATCTGTAGTAGATGCAAAAGTATAAGTCTAAAATTAGCAACTTAATGCATAGAAAAATTGCTGTGAGAACAGACATTCACGTGTATATAAATACATATACACAGGGCTTCTAGAATGTTATAAATATCCACTAGCCATGGGATCCGTGATTTTAAACATTTACTAGCCATAATTAAAAATTCACTAGCCCTACTTTAAATAAATACAATTTTACTAATAGTAATAATCAGATATGTCACCTACAGAGAGAGAGAGAGCTTAAAACCTCGTAGATTGGGGGTGGGAAGAGGGGGGTGCAGGATATTCATATTTACAAAATAAGACTTAAATGCAGCATTTGACAAGGTTTTTTTCACTTGCCATTGGGCTAGTTATGGTAGTTATTTGCTAGCCCAACACTGAATATCACTAGCCATGGGAGTGGGGTACCATAATCAAGAAGCCATGCATACATGTAGTTGCACATCATCTGTTGATCATTGTCAGTTTACTACAGAGGTATATATGTAATCATTATTACATGCATGTGTGTATTTTATTTTATAAATATGTTAAGTGCTGGACTTATTTTGCTCTTTTCCTTTATAGGAACAAGATTTCTTCCGATGGTCTTGAAGTACTGTATCATTGCTGTTAAAACATCCGTGCCTGTCCTGTACAACACTAGAGCTAGTGAATTCATTTGATCACTCAAATAATGTCTTTTTAACTGATACATACAAAAACACCAATATGTGATGATACTTGTCATTTGACCATGAACACTTTAATAAAAAAAATGATGTTTTAAAAACAGCATTGTGTGACATACATTTTCATACTTGTCCTTAAAAACAGCAATGTGTGACATACATTTTCATACTTGTCCTTCAAAACAGCAATGTGTGACATACATTTTCATACTTGTTCTTCCACCTTATTTTATGTTGCATTTCAAAATTCATTAATGATGTTCTGGATGTGAATTCACAACATGGCGTCTGGCAGAATTGATCTCGACTCGACAGAACTCTGTTTAATTGACTCTGGAATCTGTTCACTGAAGGACGTTCCGCTACGAGCTCACCTGGTGACGCTCAACCTTCACAGCAACTACATAAAGACGATCGAGAATCTCACACGTCTCCGACAACTGCAGCACCTCGACCTGTCGTCCAATCAGATATCGCGCATCGAGGGCCTCGACGGGTTGGTCTCTCTCCGAACGCTTAATCTCTCGTGCAATCTCATTGTCAGTGTGACAGGATTGTCGCTCAGGTTTGTAGCATAATATATATTTATAAAAGTAAACTAATGTATACATCTGCTAGGCATATTTTTTTTGCAATTTTTAACTTTGCATTAAAGTATTTTTCTTTAAAATGAATGAAAGCATTTTATGTTATTTCAATATTATTAATATGTAACTATTTATATAATGTTATATATATGTATTTTTAGTGTTATTGACAAATGCACTAACCCTCGGTTCTGGCTTTTGAATGTTTGGTCTGGGCAAATGGAAATATTCACCTGATTTACTACTATAAACAGGACACTAGCCCAACTTTCTGAGGCCTAGTGACTTTCTCAAACACTGCTTTTTAAAAATAAAATTTCCATCCATTTTATTTATGAGATATCCTTATAACTTTAAAGTGTTTCTTGTTGTTAGTAAATGGTTATTCACCTGAATATTTGCAACTAACACGTTTTCACACACACATAATTATGCATTCTTAAAAAATTTGTTATTTTGTTACTGTGTTATAATAAAATCATCTTGAAACTGGTATACGTTAAAAATACATTTTAAAATATTTTACCTCTGTACAGGTACATGCAGGTCTCAGGGGCTCAGTCGGTTGAGTGCTCACTTGAGGTGCTTGCATGGACCCATTCAACTCATTGGGTTTTTCTCGTTCCAACCAGTGCACCACAACTGGTCAAAGGCCGTGGTATGTGCTTTTCTATCTGTGGGGAAGTACATAAAAAACATCCCTTGCTGCATTAGAAAAAATGTAGCAGGTTTCCTTTGATGACTATGTATCAGAATTACCAAATGTTTGACATCCATTAGCCGATGATTAATTAATATATGTGCTCTAGTGGTGTCGTTAAACAAACAAAAACTTTAACCTTTTTTTTGCAGGTCTCTGGTGAAAGTAAATTTGAGCTATAACCAGATTGAAGATTTGAGAGGACTGCAGTCTCTTTCTGGACCTGAGTACAGACTATCTCATCTCGAATGCCATGGGAACAAGATCCGCTCTACGGATAACGTGGTGCAGTCTCTGCGTGGGTGCCACACTCTCAGAAAGTTGGTTCTAAAGCAGGAAGGATCAGCAAATCCAGTCTGTCGTCTCAAAGGTATTAAACACAAGTCCATATAATTGATTATGATGATAATGATAATAATTGATGATGATGATAATGATAATAATTGATGATGATCATCATGACATCCACAACGATGGTGATTTGTTGTTTTTGATGTTGATTGAGGAATAAAGAAGTAGAAGTTAAAAAAAGAAAGTAAAAAAAAGTCCATATTTGTGCAGGATTTACCTCTGTTGTTTGGAAGCTAACCTAAGGTGCTAGCTTCCTGTAGGATCAGACAACCTGGGCAGACATGTTGGATTTATTCCCGTCCCAGCCAGTGCCCTGTGACTGATATGTCTGTGAGAAAATGCATATAAAAGACCCTTTGTTGCTAATGGAAACATGTAGCAGGTCAGACTTTTGACATGTATCCAATAGCTTATTATTAATTAATAAATATACTCTAGTGGTATCTTTAAACAAAATAAACTTTAAATTTGTAGAGTTTGTCAACGCTGTTTAATAAAGTCCCTTTTAACTACTTGGTATTTTTTATCAACACACGGTTTACAAATGTAGTTTTCAAGTTAAGTTAAAGTTTTGTTTTTGTTTATCAACACTACTAGAGCATATTGATTTATTAATCATCGGCTATTGGATGTCAAACATTTGGTAATTCTAACAATATTATAGTCTTAAAGAGGAAACCTGCTTAAGGCTAGCTCTGAGTGAATAAAAAATTTCGCCAAATTATCTATTAAACTTTAAAAAATGGCAAAAAACCAGTTATTTTTCAATAAAATGTAGTAAAATTATTTCGCCAACTTGAAATAAAATTCGCCAATTGTTTTTAAAATTCACAATTGGTGAATTTGGCGATTACCAGAGCTAGCCCTGCCTGCTACATTTTTCCATTAGAAGCAAGGAATCTTTTATATGTACCATCCCACAGACAGGATAGCACATACCACAGCCTTTGATATGCCAGTCGTGGTGCACTGGCTGGAACAAGAAATAGCCCAGTGGGCAATTAGTTTTGAAGCTAGTGAAAGGTAATATGATTATTGCTTACAGTTATTAATACTTTACTTAGTAATTAACTTTCTGAAAATATTTATATACTGAACAAAAAACAGAAACTTCAGATTTATACATATAGTATTTGTTGTGTTAAAAAATTCATTGTGTGATGAAATTATATAGGTAGTATTAGCCGTGAGCTGTATTATCAGGATTCATGAATTTTAGCGATTATTTTTGCACTGTTAATCATCGACAACGTGAAATTCAATTTGCACATGCATGCATGGTTCGACATGTCCCGTGTAGTATTCGGTCAATTTTTTTTACTGACATTGTTGTCAAGTGAACGAAAACGCTTCAAAATTTGTAAAAAAATTAAAGTTTTTTACATTGTAGCCTTTTTAGTATGCCAAGAATACCCAATAATTTACGTGATTGGCATGCTTGATGCTGGAATGTCGACAGAAGACGTTGCAAGGCATGTTGGGAGTTCTAGTCGAGCGATACGAAATCTTCGTGTAAGATTTCGAACGACAGGAAGCACTAACGACTTGCCACCTCGTGGACGTCCGCGTGTTACAACATGTGGTCAAGACCGCTATATCATGAACACGCATTTGCGCAATCGATTCCAAACTTCCACTGCTACTGCTGCTAACACACCTGGGCTTCATAATCAGTGGGATAACTGTTCGTAATAGTCTGCGGGAGAACGGTTTACATGCACGACGTCCTTACGTCGGATGCGTTTTAACGCAACGTCATCGTCTAAATTGTCTTAATTGGGCACGTGTACACACTCGTTGGATACGGCGACGCTGGAATACCGTTCTTTTTTCGGATGAATCCCGATTTTCTTTACAACGTGGTGATGGCAGGGTGCGCGTCTACCGTTGGAGAAATGAACGCTATGCTGACTGTTGTGTTCTTGAACGAGATCGTTTCGGGGGTGGGGGTTCTGTCATGGTCTGGGCAGCCATTGCCCATGGTTATCATTCACCACTAGTCGTCATTGATGGCAATTTAAATCTCGATTTTTCAGCATGATAATGCCACCTCTCATACAGCTAGAGACACTGTAAATTTTCTTAGGACAAATAACATTGATTTCATTGATGACTTGCCCACTAAAAGTCCTGATCTCAACCCCATCGAGCATGCCTGGGATAGTCTGGACAGACGATTGAGGCATCGTCCCAACCCACCCGCTAACGTCAACGAACTTCGTCAAGCGCTCATTCAGGAATAGAACAATATTCCACAGGCAGAAATCAACACTTTAGTCAATTCTATGCGCCTGCGATGCACTGCAGTGGTCAATTCAAGAGGGGGTCATACCAGTTATTAAGTGGGTGTTTTTATGTTTAACCCCTACCACACTTGGTCAAAAAATTTCCCAGTTTCTGTTAACCTATGGCCATGATTTTTGCACCAAACGATGCATCATGGAACACTCTTTAAACGCATATATAACAATTATTCCCCTGGTTTGTTTTCATCAAGTTATGTTCAAGCAAAGTTAGCGGAAGTTTCTTATTTTGTTCAGTATATATGTACAGGTAAATAGTGATCAGTTAAGTCATCCACTTTTAACTCTTTGAGCAGGAATATGTTTTATAAATATTCAACCATGTAATAAGCTTATTTTGGTCATCAAGCATATTATTAGTTTCATTTGACTATACAGGTAAATATGCTGTGCTTATGGTTTAAAAAATTAACAGTGAGCAATAAACTGCTCTCCTAAAATTATGTAGGCGAATAATTTCTCTCAGAGTAAGATTCAGAGTAATTTTGACTAAAATAAATGAGTGATTGTGCGAGCAGTTTTTCATGCATGCGGAAATCGTTTTGTGTGAGCATATTCGAGCAAGAGTAATTGTTTGTGTCAGGTCATCAGGACTGAATACAGGGATAGCTCTGGCACTCACCAAATTCGCCATTTGCGAATTTTGAAAGCAATTGGAAAATTTTATTTTAATTTAGCGAATATATTTCATGTAATAATGAACATTTTTTAGAAAATAAAAGTTGATTTCTGCAATTTTTGAAGTTTATTAGATAATTAGGCGAAATGTTTTGCTCACCCAGGGCTAGCCCTGGAATATATGTCACTTTTTTTTTTCTTTTTTTTTTTGTTAAATTAAAAAAAAATCTTTTTTCTTTTCAAGACTATGAAAGTGCAATTCTACAGGGTCTACCTCAGCTCCAGTGTCTTGACGGACGAGACCGCAGTGGTCGTCCTTCTTCCATATCCGATGTGTTGGCCGACATTCCAGGCAAGATATAATAGTGTTCATTATAGTGCTTGAAAGATGTCATGTGGGTGGGATGCATTTGAGGTCTGAACATTGAGTCCAGACTTGAGTCTTTTAAATACCTGCTAACAGCGTTGCTTAGTGCGAAAATAAATATTTAAGGTCGACAACAGTCACTTTTCACATCCCTCTTTTGGATTTGTATACAATAATTATAACATATCTGATGGTAATTTTTTTATATATTTGATGAATGGTAAACTTATATTTTGTCTAAAATTTCCAAAAATATAAAATGTATACCAACATGGAAATTGTGTTGTCTGCTCATTATATAATTTGGAACAATTTTGAGGTAAGTAGTTAGTTTTTTGTTTTAATGTTGTGAAGCTTTGTAATAATATAGCTAATTTTGAATTTGAATGACGTTAGTATTCCAATAGCCGTCTCTTTGCAATAACAGAAAACTTGGTGCAGTTATTTAGTACAGTGAGGAACATTTTCATTTCAACTTATTTTCGCGCTTATATCCCATTAAGGTTCAAACACGCTGTCCTGGGCACACACCTCATCTATGTGGGCTGTCTGTCCAGGACAGAGGGTTAGTGGTTAGTGAGAGAGAAAAGTGTTGTTAAAAAAAAACCCATGTCAAATGCCATGGATATCATCATATTTAATAATAAATACAGGGGTTATTTGTCAATATTGATAGGGTTGATGTCTAAATATTTAATTTAAGTAATCTTTTCAGCGTAATCGGCTATTTTCATGTTTACTCTTTATGTTTAACACTGAATCGTAACTCTGTATTTCTAGAAGTTCGATTACGTTTTAGGGAATTCCCCTACCAAAATAGACTGGAAATTTGTATCATTCTGCTTTTTAACAGTAAACTAGCGTAACATTTTGAAGATTTAATTAAAAGCTTACCTTGAAGATTTTTCTTTAACGTAGCCTCTTTGACTTCGGCTTTCGGAAATTCCATAAGGATATAAAACGCATTTTTATTTTTCGACATGGAGTTATGTCACGTTCATCATCTGTTGTGCAACAAAATTTGATATATTTAATAGAAAAACGCTTGTACAGCTGGCCAACAGTGACGTTTGAATCGTCCACCGCCATCCTTTAGTTCAGCTTTACAGCTGGCTTGAAAATGAAATCTGACACCGGGAGGGTGAATGGTAGAAAATAATTCCTTGAATGTCGTTTCATTTGAAATTGATTTAAATAATATTATTTGATTTGAATGAACACATTTTTGACATGTTTGAAGTGTTCCGAGTCTTCTGGTAACGAGATCTTGGACTGACAGATCTTGTGGCATCTCTCTGCAGTTGTTGTTTTTAGAGTCGACGAAAATTAGGATTGATATTAATGGATTTTAAATAAAACAGGAGAAAAAAAAAAGGTGGGGGGAAAAGGTGAAAAAAAGTTTAGGGTCGGCACCAAAAATCTAGGGATGGTCGGGTAACCAGAACCAAACCATTTTTTTTTTCTACGCCTTATGGCCTAACCACAACACCACCGATGCTGGTACGCAAGGAACAAAAACAAATCTGTGGCTTAATTAAGAATTCTGGTAGTTTTATTTTTCAGGTTTGGAAGAGTACATGGATTACCTCATATCCAGTGGAAGTTCAGTAAGTGCAGCGCTTTCTCTTTATCTGGGGTGGGACGTAGCCCAGTGGTACAGTGCTCACTCAGTGTGCGGTCAGTGTGGGATCGATCCCTGTCGGTGGGCCCATTGGGCTATTTCTCACTCTAGCCAATACACCACGACTGGTACATCAAAGGCCGTGGTATGTGTTATCCTGGCTATGGGATGGTGCATATAAAAGATCCCTTGCTGCTAATCGAAAAGAGTAGCCCATGAAGTGGCAACAGCGGGTTTCCTCTCTCAATATCTGTGTGTTCCTTAACCATATGTCTGACGCCATATAACCGTAAATAAAATGTGTTGAGTGCGTCGTTAAATAAAACATTTCCTTCCCTCTCTTTATCTACACGTCCATCTTTTTGTCAGTTTGTCTCTCTGTGTCACATTCTGTTATCGATAGCCTCTTTATAAAACTGCATGTAGAGTTAATAGTCTTAGAGAAATAGGGAATATGCACTAGTTTTGAGAACAGGTGATGTATCTATAAAAGAGAAAAGTTTTCTCCAATTTCAAATGTTTTAGTACAGTTGTTAACAACTTGGTTCTGAAAAAAAACAGTATTGCCTTAAAATGCTGGTATTTTATGCAAGGAAATAAGGTTTTTCTCAAAGTAAAAAGCAATTGTCATTGATTAAATATTGCTGAGTCTTATTTCATGTTTCAAATGCTAGTTTGATAAACAAAATTAATTTTTCTGTTAATCCAGGAATGTGATTAAAACATTCATACATTATTTTAACAGGATCCAAACTTTGAAAATGTAATAACTCCTAAAATTGATGAAGCGATCTCAGCATTTAAGCATCGTTGCTTGCAGTCACTGGATACAAGTAACACTGTTTCATCAACCGACCATGAAGGCAGTTTGACGCCCACGCGACAGATTACGTCACATCGGCCAGGCAATGTTCAGGTGAGTCTCAGAAGACTTCGAAAGGATAGATAGAGGATTCATCACAAGTGTTGTTTTATATGGAAAATATCAAACAAGTGTGTGTTAATACATACCAATTAACTAGACGAGGTCGATATTTTACACCTTGTAAAACATGAGTAGCAAATTCTATTTTTTGTATAACACTTTTACAATATCATTTTAATTAAATATTTAGTAAGTCACAGTTCTAAAGTTTTCTCCATCAGTAATATGAAATAGTTTGATGTTACACACTTAACTGAATCTTAGCAAAATGTTATGCTCTGATGCACCAACTTGTGAACAAATGACTCATTGACAGCAGTAATTATATGAAACGGGTTAGTACACCAAAATATCAAATGGATCTATGACATAGATATTATGTGTAAGTTATAGAAGAAATAGAGAATACTACATGAGCGACCATTAGATACCAATTATCTGACAATAACTTGTTTGAAATGGTATATAATGACCGACAGTTAGTTTGATATGTTTTTAAATAAGGACTTGTAACATAAATAATATCTTACATGAGTATGATTTTATTTTTTACATATTCTTAAAACTTGGATCTTTTCCAACTTAACCTTATGACGCTTACAAAGGTAACATGTCAATTTCGAAACTGCAAAAACTTTCAAAATTTATTAGATGGTATGGCTTTGGTTCAGACAATCTATCCACATGTATAATAAAATTGTATGTATGTTCTCTCTAACGGTGTGTAAGACAATAACATCCAGTTATGTTGTCATGGTCATGCTTAGAGACAGGATGTAGCCAAGTGATAAAGCACTCACTTGATGTGCAGTTGGTTTAGGATCGATCCCCGTCGGTGGGCCCATTGGGCTATTTCTCGTTCTGGCAAGTGCTCCACAACTGGTGTAACAAAGGCCGTGGTATATACTTTCCTGTCTGTGGGATGGTGCATATAAAAGATCCCTTGCTGCTAATTGAAAAGAGTAGCCCATGAAGTGGCGACAGCAGGTTTCCTCTCTCTATATCTGTGTGGTCCTTAACCATATGTCTGACGCCATATAACTGTAAATAAAATGTGTTGAGTGCGTTGTTAAATAAAACGTTTCCTTCCTTCCTTTGTCATGCTCACTGTTAGGTGAAGCAATGGCTTGGGTTCTATGAATTGCAATTTTGCATAAACTAATAACAGGTTACACAAGAACAAAAAATCAATTCGGGTAACCCATTTCATTTTGCATCCTGTAAACTGGATTAATATTGTGACATGTTTTTTTCTCTCACAAATACAGACCTTTGTGCATATTCATGACGTATGAATTTACACCACATCCTTCACAATGATTCCAAAATATTTTGCATTTATTTTTGACAGAAGGAAGATGTAAGAGTGTCTGCCTGTGAAGATTACGACGTGCGGTTAGAGTTTTTGGAAAATCAGTTATCAGGACTTCTTAAGAAACACCAGGTACGTGACGTAATTAATATTATGTCATCACGATTGCTTTTATACCATAACACATGTTATGACGTTGCTAGATTACGTCACATCCTTTCACTCCTCTTGAAGAATATTCCATAAAATGGCAAAATGTGGCCAGTGCAAAACTACATGTTTTTTGCCCTAGGCGATCTCAGCGAAGTTGATATAGGAGACATGGTTACAATTTAGTATGTGGAGCCTGTCATTGTAATATGGGGCAGGACGTAGCCCAGTGGTAAAACGTTCGCTTGATGCACAGTCGGTCTCGGATCGATCCCCGTCAGTGGGCTCATTGGGCTATTTCTCGCTCCAGCCAGTGCACCACGACTGGTATATCAAAGGCAGTGGTATGTGTTATCTTGTCTGTGGGATGGTGCATGTAAAAGATCCCTTGCAGCTAATCTAAAAGAGTAGCCCATGAAGTGGCGACAGCAGGTTTCCGCTCTCAATATCTGTGTGGTTCTTAACCATACGTCTGACGCCATATAACCGTAAATAAAATGTGTTGAGTGCGTCATTAAATAAAACATTTCCTTCCTTCCTGTCACTGTAATGTGTTTTTTTCAAGATTTCTATCTGTACAGAATGCTATCAAAATCTAATGGTAATTAAAGGTAGGAGAGTAAGTTATCATACTTGTAGTTGTTAACAATGTTGTTCGGACTTTTGTTTTTGCTTCATAATAAAGCTCAGAATAGGAAGTAAAATATGGCCTGCTATTATTTATTTAAAATACGAAGCCAACAGAAATATGTTCTTGTTAATAAAACAAATGGACTGTTAGAATTAGTACAGCACAGGTTAAGCGAGGGTTTGAGATGGTGTGTTGAAAATTAGGACCTCTGAGGTGTTTTGGAGCATCACTGGATTAAAATAACATTTGGTGGGAGGGTTAACATGTAAATGTTTTATTTCGCCTGCCAAGTCTAAAACAATGGACTGCTTCTCGCAGGCTGATATTTTGAGTTCTGCAATACTGTTGTAATTACTTTTAGTTTTCTCTCTTTTATAGCTAGTATTCCATAAATGCTTGTTTGTTAAAGTTAAAACCTCGCATCGCCGTTGTACAACATCATTTACTGATGTAACTATCAACACAGCTACTGTTTTAAATAAAATTGTTACCACTATCAATCAAGGTTCTTACGCATCCTGGAAATCATGGAATGTCCTTGAATTTTGTGATTTTAAAATCCAGGCCTTGAATGTCCTGGAAAAAGCATTAAGTTTTATTGTGTCCTGGAAATTTCTGTCAATTTTTTTTTCGCATCATTACTTTTGTTGTCCTCATAACCTGTCTAAAATCGGACAACAATTTGTTATTTAAAAATAAAAAAGTCCTGGAAATGTCCTGGAAATGTCCTTAAATTTTAAGTGTAAAGTGTAAAAACCCTGTCAATGGATGTTGTTGGTGCATAGAATAATAGAATAAAACAAATTATATTAGTCGTCTTTGTGTATTGGAATGTATGTTTAGAATATTGTCCATATAAAGCATAATACATGTTTCACTGGCATCTAGCACTTTGTTGATAAACAGATGCATGCCAAATGAATACCAAACACATGTATACTTAACATATAACATATTTCTACATGAAAATCAGCATCCAGTTTGATGCAGTGTTTACTACATCAGATTTTAGTAGAGTTCCAGTCAGATTTGTTCTTACAAATGTGTTCAATTAGAATTTTAGTTAGATAATGTCAAATTCAGCAATAAAATTGTTTGGCGGTGATCACAACCTGGTACAAAAAACCTGTAATGACTGAGCCTCTTGTAGTAAAATGTCAAATAAATCGTCATGCTTATCCAAGTATTATGTACAAGGTTGTGGGTTGAAAATGCTCCAGTTTATTGCCAAATTCATGATTTTTAGTCCTATCTTCTCCTGTCCTTGTTCTTTGATGACACCCCTTCCCCCCCTACCCCTGACACACCAATATTCTAAGACCTTTCAAAGCTGTCAGCATTTTTGTCCAGTGTTTGAAGGTTCAGGCATGCAGTTTTAGGCCCATATTTTCGAGCCTATTTTAGCATTACAATATCATAAATCCATTGTTGGCTATTGCAGTGATATCATAGCCTACGATAGCCCATAGAGCTAAGATAGCTTTGAACATTTCTAGCTGGGATATCATTGGGTTACTTCTCGTTCCAGCCAGTGCTCCACAACTGGTGTAACAAAGGCCATGGTATGTACTATCATGTCTGTGGGATGGTGCATATAAACGATCCCTTGCTGCTAATTGAAAAGAGTAGTCCATGAAGTGGTGACAGCGCGTTTTCTCTCAATATCTGTGTGGTCCTTAACCATATGCCTGACGCCATATAACCGTAAATAAAATGTGTTGAGTGCATCGTTGAATAAAAACATTTCCTTCCTTAATTTCCACACATATTGTATCTTATCTGTCTGAGCTGTCTTGTCCTAGCAATGTTCCAATGATCAGTTATAATCAAAACTGTATTGGTGCTGCTCTACCGATGTGATAATCAGTTATAATCAAAACTGTATTGGTGCTGCTCTACCGATGTGATAATCAGTTATAATCAAAACTGTATTGGTGCTGCTCTACCGATGTGATAATCAATTATAATCAAACTATATTGGTGCTGCTCTACCGATGTGGTAATCAATTATAATCAAAACTCTATTGGTGCTGCTCTACCGATGTGATAATCAATTATAATCAAAACTGTATTGTGCTGCTCTACCGATGTGATAATCAGTTATAATCAAAACTGTATTGTGCTGCTCTACCGATGTGATAATCAGTTATAATCAAAACTGTATTGGTGCTGCTCTACCGATGTGATAATCAATTATAATCAAACTATATTGGTGCTGCTCTACCGATGTGATAATAAATTATAATCAAACTGTATTGGTGCTGCTCTACCGATGTGATAATCAGTTATAATCAAAACTATATTGGTGCTGCTCTACCGATGTGATAATCAATTATAATCAAACTATATTGGTGCTGCTCTACCGATGTGATAATCAGTTATAATCAAAACTATATTGTGCTGTTCTACCGATGTGATAATCAATTATAATCAAAACTGTATTGGTGCTGCTCTACCGATGTGATAATCAGTTATAATCAAAACTGTATTGGTGCTGCTCTACCGATGTGATAATCAATTATAATCAAACTGTATTGGTGCTGCTCTACCGATGTGATAATCAGTTATAATCAAAACTGTATTGGTGCTGCTCTACCGATGTGATAATCAATTTTATTATATAACATTTAGTGAGATATCTTGAAATGAAAGTGTTATCAGTCACTCAGTGACGATAACACATTTTAGAGTGAAAATTTCACTATTTCACTCTAAAATGTGTTATCGTCACTGTAAAAAGTGTTATCTTCACTGTAAGAAAGCCGGAACTATTTTGCTGCTGGCATTTTAAAAATAAAGGTGAATTGTCCAAAGTTATATAATAAATAGAAAGTTTTATGTTTTTTGTCAAATATGATTTATATCTCATCTTGTGAAGTTTGCAATCATATCACACTCGTCACGCAAGCATGACTCATGAGATATGATTGCAAACTTCACTCGATGAGATATAAACCATATTTGACAAAAAAACATGAAATATCTTCTATATAAAATTCCATATTCGATTGTATGGGAAAATGTTCATTGTAATTGTTCCTCCAGTTTAGATGATGATCTTGATGGAAATGTTGGGGCTGGTGTTTGTTTTTGTGTCTATGTAAAGAAATATTATTTTGTACATTTATTAAATGGGGAAATTACCAATCTGTAGGGTCTTTCCTGGTGACATGACAATAGGTGCAAGGTCCTTATAATCCAAATCCTTCTTATATTCATATAATTCATATCATTCTAACAGATTGTGTAATGGAAAGTTGATCAATTGGTTTGTTCTAGACAATTACATACATGTATAACTGATGATCAATGATGGAATTTCAACCAATTCCCAGCACTGTGTAATCAAAGGAAAGGAAATGTTTTATTTAACAACGCACTCAACACATTTTATTTACGGTTATATTGTGTCAGACATATGTTTAAGGACCACACAGATATTGAGAGAGAAAACCTGCTGTCGCCACTTCATGGGCTACACTTCAATTAGCAGCAAGGGTTATTTTATATGCACCATCCCACAGATAGGATAGCACATACCACTGCCTTTGATATACCAGTCGTGGTGCACTTGCTGGAACGAGAAATAGCCCAATGGGCCCACCAACAGGGATCGATCCCAAACCGACCATGCATCAAGCGAGCACTTTACCACTGGGCTGCGTCCTGCCCCTACATGTAATCATTTCACTGCAGATATTAGTGTTTGAGATGAAACCCGCTGCAGTCACATGGGCTTTTCCGTCCGATGGCCAGGGCATGATATACTCAGCAGTTGAGTGCTTACTTGAGGTGTGATGTGTCACAAAATCAATCAGCTTTATGACGTCAGGTGTGTTTTGTCCTCCCTGTCTCAACCTGTGCTCCACAACTGGCATATTAGAAATTGTGCTATGTCTGTGAGAATGTATATATAAAAGATCCCTCACTGCTTTACTGTTAGGAGTACTGTGGTGGCAGCAGGTTTCCTCTCTTTCTGTTGACCATGATCCGTAATATATTAAACACCATACAGCCATAGTTTAAGAATGCATCAATTTGTTGTTCAACAAATATTCCTTTCCTTTCCTACCTCTGGCACCAAGAAATCTATTACTAGTATGTGGCAGCAGGTTTCCTCTCTTTCTGTTGGCCATGATCCGTAATATATTAAACACCATATAGCCATAGTTTAAGAATGCATCAATTTGTTGTTAAACAAATATTCCTTTCCTTTCCTACCTCTGGCACCAAGAAATCTATTACTAGTATATGAATTGTATATGTTGTATGTTTGGCAGTGTAAAAACAGTAGTGGTGAGATACATGTATGTTATTTCTGACTAGTAATAACTTCTGTGGTCTTAAGATGATGGCTCTTAATTATCTTCCTTTGAATGTTAATTGGTATACACCTGGTGTATGTCTTCTGTGGTATTTTAATGGTTTACGAGAGCCGAAAACAGTGATCCAATATCACCATAATAATAATTTAACCATGAAACATAACTGAATCAATTTAATTATTTTTAATGTGTATTTTTCAACCACCTTCCCAGTTTGTTTGTATTTTCCACCCACCCACCTACCCAGTTTGTTTGCATTTTCCACCTGCCCAACTCCCCAGTTTGTTTGTATTTTTCACCCACCCACCTCCCCAGTTTGTTTGTATTTTACACCCACCCACCGCCCCAGTTTGTTTGTATTTTCCACCCACCCACCCACCCACTTCCCCAGTTTGTTTGTATTTTCCACTCACCCACCTCCCCAGTTTGTTTGTATTTTCCACCCACCCACCTCCCCAGTTTGTTTGTATTTTCCACCCAGCCACCGCCCCAGTTTGTTTGTATTTTCCACTCACCCACCTCCCCAGTTTGTTTGTATTTTCCACTCACCCACCTCCCCATGCTGTATTACATAAAGAGTAGAAATAAAGAATTAATTTTTAATAAATAACAAATCGATAACGTTTATCTTTCAAGTTGTTTCAGAATATATCTAATGAGCAAAAACAAGTTGAATGTGTTTTTAAACAAGGAATTTTAAGGGAAATGCCAGATTCATACAGATTTGAAGAGTGCTTGAATTTAAGTAGTCGTAAGGAAAAGCTCGTGAATTTGTCAAAACCCATGAAAGGTGTACTTGAATTTGAGCTAATCTGTTTGAAAAGTGCTTCAATTGGATATTTCCACCCATAAATATTAAAATTTTACCTTCCTCACGTTTTATTTTCTCGTAATGCCAAAATTTTCCAAGTTTGTATTATTGACAGTTTTTACTAGTTGCCGTCATTTTATCACAAATAACGATACCTGTTGTACACAGTGATGAATATATGATTCCAACTGTTACCCATTTGAATATGGTGAATGCAAAAGCCCTTTGCTCTCTGACATATAAATAAACCTGAAATTGGTTACTCTATGATATATATAAATAAACCTGAAATTGATTAATCTGTGACATATATATAAATAAACCTGAAATTGATTACTCTGTGACATATATATCAATAAACCTGAAATTGATTACTCTGTGACATATATATAAACAAACCTGAAATTGATTACTCTGTAACATATATAAATAAACCTGAAATTGATTACTCTGACATATAAATAAACCTGACATTGGTTACTCTATGATATATATAAATAAACTTGAAATTGATTACTATGTGACATATATATATAAATAAACCTGAAATTGATTACTCTGTGACATATATATAAATAAACCTGCAATTGATTACTCTGTGACATATATATATAAATAAACCTGAAATTGGGTACTCTATGATATATATAAATAAACCTGAAATTGATTACTCTGACATATGTATACAAATAAACCTGAAATTGATTACTCTATGATATATATAAATAAACCTGAAATTGATTACTCTGTAACATATATAAATAGACCTGAAATTGATTACTCTGTGACATATATATAAATAAACCTGAAATTGATTACTCTGTGACATATATATAAATAAACCTGAAATTTATTACTCTGTGACATATATATAAATAAACCTGAAATTGGTTACTCTATGATATATATAAATAAACCTGAAATTTATTACTCTCTTATGTATAAATAAACCTGAAATTGAATACTCTGTGACCTATAAATTAACCTGAAATTGATTACTCTGTGACATATATATAAATAAACCTGAAATTGATTATTCTGTGATGTATAAATAAACCTGAAATTGCTTACTCTGTGACCTATAAGGAAACCCGAAATTGATTACTCTGTGACATAAATAAACCTGAAATTGATTACTCTGTGACATATATATCTAAATAAACCTGAAATTGATTACTCTATGATATATATAAATAAACCTGAAATTGATTACTCTGTGACATATATATCAATAAACCTGAAATTGATTACTCTGTGACATATATATAAATAAACCTGAAATTGATTACTCTGTAATATATATAAATAAACCTGAAATTGATTACTCTGTGACATATATATATAAATAAACCTGAAATTGATTACTTTATGATATATATAAATAAACCTGAAACTGAAATTGAAACTCTCTTATGTATAAATAAACCTGAAATTGATTACCCTCTTATGAATAAATAAACCTGAAATTGATTACTCTTATGTATAAATAAACCTGAAATTGATTGCTCTATGATGTATAATTTAACTGCAAACACAAGTGCCTTAAATATGTTTTACTTAGAAAAAACATTGGAATTTATTTTAAACCCAGTTTTTGACAATATTAAAAAAAAAAAAAAAAAAAAAATAATACATCTTTGTCAATTATAGATACCATTTATCCTACAACTCGTTTAAAATTGTATCCAACTCACTTTATGTTTGGAAAACACTCATAAGATAAATGGTATCTATAATGTAGTATTCTCTGTTTACGGCACTTGTAAATAGTCCTATTCGACTTACTGTGCTAGCACAACAATTATATGGCTATACATCTGGCAAGGGAGACAATTCTGCAGTGGAAGGAAATGTTTTATTTAACGACACACTCAACATATTTTATTTACGGTTATATGGCATCGGATAATTCAGCAGTGGAGGTTATGACTCAGCTGTTATGCTAGCACTAGGGAAGTATGAAGAATAATGAAAATAAGAAACAAATTTTCTAAATTAACTTGAAACAGCAATTGGTTTTAGTCTAATTCATTTCAATGGATGGTTTGGCTTTAGCATCTAGGTCAGTTATATCAGACCAAAAGGTGTCTTTAAATCAATCTCCAGCATGAACATTATATACTATAATTAATTACATTTGTATATTTTTTTTAAAGTGCAACGTATCTCTACTTTTAAATTAAAAAAGGAGTCATGAAGTGATAATAGGGTCATTCCATGTCAGATCACCCAATGGGTTAAACCCTACCCTCTCCAATTTTAATCAAAGGTCATCTCAAGGTCACTTATCCCACAAGGTCAATTTCAAGGTCAAAAGGTCATCAGCCCAAAAGTAACCCAAATGTCAGGAATAATGCCAGATTTGAATTACTTGTAATTCCCCCTTTCCAATGATACCTCATTTGTCAAAATTGGACCATTGGTTGCTGAGTTATGGCAATTTAAAAAAGGGCGGCCATGCCCTTTTTTGACAAAATTTAAAAAAAATAAAAAAATACCATAACTCGGAAACCATTTGTCCGATTGAGCTGAAACTTGCAATTTCAGGTTTTTTGAAATTTTTTGAAATTAGAGAGGGTAGGGTTTAAATTTCCCTTTTTTTATGGGTGATTTGACACGGAATGACCCAATAAAAGTACCTGACACTTATATTATGGTAATAGTAAGTACATGATACAGGTATATGTTTAACCTCATGTCTAAGACTCGGATCACTTATATTATGGTAATAGTAAGTACATGATACAGGTATATGTTTAACCTCATGTCTAAGACTCGCATCACTTATATTATGGTAATAGTAAGTATATGATACAGGTATATGTTTAACCTCATGTCTAAGACTCGGATCACTTAAGTTTAGTTTCGCTGATGTCATGATTTGCTGAACCAGGGCCGTAGGAACGATATCTGGAGTGGTGGGGGGCACAATCTCTAGTGAGAGGGCTACAGTATTGACTCTAGTTGGGGGGGGGGGGGGGGGGGGCACACAAGCCAGATTTTAAAGTTATTTATATAGAGTAGGACAAAAAACCCCAACAAAACAAAACAAAAAACTTACACTTTTGTCCTCATCCCACCATCCCTCATTACAAGTCTCTATGGTTGTTGACACACAAAGTGACAGGTACAAACCAGGCTAAAATAGCCATGATAATAATGCAATTTACAGCAGTCAACAACATTTATACATATATTCTTTGTTACTTATGCATTATTATTCATTGTTTATTTATGTTTGGATACCGCTCTAACTGTCATAGTTTATAATCATACATATATTATATGATTATAAACCACAGCACAACATTTTGTTATTTTTAACAAAATGCCGGTGTCAAACACTATTTACAAATGACGATCACATTCGGGTATTTCCGTTGCTGCTCGCTTAATACGGAAACGCACATGTCCTTTCTCTACGGATCGACTCGGAATATCTCAGCAGATCATTGGAATAACACTGAGTGTAATTAGACTTGTGTACCAAGTTCATCCAACGAACATTTTCGCTAACTATTTGATTGTTTCCCGATGTGGCCATTTGGTTTACTGTGGTGTGAAATGCACGATGTGATTAAAATTAGCTCTACTAAAATTAGCTCTGTTGGTCTATTAACCAGTGGAGCTAATTTTAATCAGATTGTGAAATGTGTAAACCTGTTTAGTGGCCGTTTATCTGCTCAGTATCACTGAACTCGGCCCAGGTGTTCTGATCACAAACACTTCACGTGATTCTGATGTGCTCTAAAGTGTTATTATTAGTTAATTTGTGTGAGGACAAGAACGGTAACCAAATGTAAATAAACAATTAATAATAATGTGTAAGTCACAAAGAATATATTTATAAATGGCTTTAACTTTAAACTGCTGTAAATAACATTATTTTTTATGGGCATATAAGCATGTTCTATTTTAGATCCAAGTATAACCGACCTGTCACCTTGTGTGTCAACAAGCAAGTCGACCTCGCTAGATGTGATTATTCATGCCACCTTTTGTGTTGTCGCTAAATAATAAAATGCTGGGTTTAAAAAAAACAATTGTTTAAATTATATTATATTATTGTGGAATGCATGGGAAGGGCATGGTAGCAAACCCGGTAAGGCACCACAGCACTTTTCTTGCCACCGGTGCTGTAATATTTTCGGGGCATAACGACAAGAAAGGATGGCAACTATGGCAATTGCCGTCGGTGCCGTGGTGAAATTCGAACCCTGCCACTACATTTTTCCATTAGCAGCAAGGGCTCTTTTATATGCCCTTTCTCACAGGACAGACCATACCATGGTCTTTGATATACCAGCCATGTTGCAATGACTGGGATGGGAGAAAAGACAGAGGCTGATCAATGTTACAACCCATCGCACCTACAGCGAGTACTCTACCACTTAGCTACATCCTCAGCACATACCACAGTCTTTGATATACCAGCTACATCCTCAGTACATACCACAGCCTTTGATGTAACAGCCATGAGGCACTGGTTGTGATGGGTGAGGGGGTGGGTGGGGGTGGGGCAATCAGAAAATGTTTCCAAACATTTGACCTATAAGCACCTGAGTGTAATTTCTTCACCTACTGGGGATGTGTACATTCCAGGAAAGTTATTTTACAGTCATGAATATATTCAATTACTGGAAACAAACCAGCTATTTAGACATCCTTGTATGGGGTCAGAAAAACGTAATTGACACAAACAGCTCTTCAGTTAATGCTTTCGATTGTGATCTGCATGACCTGAAATTGCACAGAACAGGATACAAGAAAGGTTTTTTTTCTCCAAACAATGGGTTTCAGCAATCCGAGTGCCTGGCAGGTGACCGGTGCTTCTGTAATTGCAATTAGTGAACGCCTACTATCGTATTTGATTGTTAACCTTGTTTTATCCCCACAAATGACAAAATGTAATTCATGGACATGCTCACATCACATAGAAGCTGCTATATGCTTTAATTGTCAAATTAGCTTAATGTCTTAACCCTTGTTTTGGCGGTTTCTTTGTTGTTGTTGGGTTTTTTTAGGTGGGGGGGGGGGGGGGGGTTGGTATTATTTTTGTTAGTTTTTTATTGCTATATCAATTGTGATTTTTTCCACCTTCGTTTGTTATAAATAAATTAAAATTAAATGAAAAGATGAAGTTTGTTTTATTTAACAACTCCACTAGAGCACATTGATTTATTAATTGTCAGCTATTGGATGTTAAATATTTGGTAATTTTAACATATAGTTTTAAATAGTAGCAAGGAATCTGTTATATGCTCCATCCCACAGACAGGATTGCACATACTATGACCTTTGATAACCAGTCATGCATGGTGCATTGGATGAAATGAAAAATAGTCCCATGGGCAGAAAGTAAACAATGGAATGAGAAATAGTCCAATGGGCAGAAATTAAATGATCCCACACCTGGAATTTATATATTTATAGACCGTGACATAAAAAACATTGACAGATATGATAAATTCCTAATTTAAATTATGAGGAGCAATTTAAGATATTTCCATATTGATACCATATAAAGTTAGTTTTGTTTAACGACACCACTAGAACACATTGATTAATTAATCATTGACTATTGGATGTCAAACATTTGGTAATTAATGACTTGCAGTCATCAGAGGAAGTGTGATGTCTGTTTTTAACTAGACAGTAATCAGAATTGTATCAGCAGGGACTTCCCACTAGAATGATTGGCCAAAATAGAAAGTAAAAAAAGAGAAAAGTTTAACCTGATTCACATTCATTGTTATAAATTTTAAAACAATTAAATGGTGATGCCATGAATGCCGACAACTCTGCTGTCAACAATTAAGACGGGTTTGTGGGTTTTCAGTTGAAGATCAGAGAAACCACATTTCAACATTTGTGCTGCTTTGTGGGAACCCATTTAAATGTAAGCAAATCCCATTTTCTTGGTTAGTAGATCACCACCTGCTAATACCATCTGATAGTTAAATATTGTCACAGAACTAAGATATTTCATGTTTTTTGTCAAATATGATTTATATCTCATTGAGTGAAGTTTGCAATCATATCTCATGAGATGTGCTTGCGCGATAAGTGTGATATGATTGCAAACTTCAGTGGATGAGATATAAATCATATTTGACAAAAAACATAAAATTTTCTATTTATTATATAACTTTTGCCAATTTACCTTTATTTTTAAAATGCCAGCAGCAAAATAGTTACGGCTTTCTTACACATTTTAGAGTGAAATAGTGAAATTTTCACTCTAAAATGTGTCATCGTCACTGAGTGACTGATAACACTTTTATTTCACTGATATTTTAAGATATCTCACTAAATGTTATACAATAAAAAGTTTTCTTAGGTTAGTATAGTAACGTAATACATCTATTCCCATGAAGGAAAAAGCAATTCAGTTTTCCTTCTTTACTATATTTAGTTTACACAGGGTTAGCTATAGGTTAAATGTGAAGAAAAAAAGATCTGCATGTCTGTCAGATTGCAGTCAATGGACACGTAGAGTTTCCATCTGATTGTTAAATAATTGAATTATGTACTTTTCTGTGAAGCACAAAATGGCTATGTGAGTTTCAAACATCAATGCTTTATATGGGGCTAAACATAGCAGCTACTAGTCGATTACTTTTGAAAATAGTGCCAATTTCTTTGTGAAATTTGAAAATCTGTATCCATTATTTTATGTATAGCTATAGTTATGATAGTGATAACATCTTGTATGTATTATGCTAGTGTCAGACTGTCAACTGTCATAATGAAGTTGACCAATCTGATGGTTGCAAATGCACTGTAATTTCCAGACTTATGATGAGTGCGCTCAGATTAACAACTAATCGGTTGTAGAAGTCGTATACGACGAAAATCAAGTTGTAAGAGCACTCAGACTAGCAACTGGACAGTCGTAGAAGTCGTGACAACTGAAAGTTGTCCAACTGTCAGCTGGTAGTCTGACTGTAGCATTAGAGGCGGATAGATTGGAAAGGGTGTACTGTAATGATAAAGAGAGAGGGGGACAGAGACAGAGACAGAGAGAGAGAGAGAGAGAGAGAGAGAGAGAGAGAGAGAGAGAGAGAGAGAGAGAGAGAGAGAGAGAGAGAGAGAGAGAGAGAGAGGGAAGAGAAGAGAAGAGAAGAGAAGAGAAGAGAGACAGACAGACAGAGAGAGAAATACATTGATAGATAGATAGATACATACATAGATAGAATAGATGGTTAACAATACCCAGGGCTCGTGCTGTCGGTAGCCAAATTAGCCATTGGCTAATTTTTTTTTAAAAGGCTAATAAAATTTGCAAGTAGCTAATATTTTGGCTCAGCCATTTTTTATCTTCTGATGTCAACAAACACCTGAAACATAATAATAGTACCAAATATGCAATTAGTGTAATAGCGATCTCGCGACCAGTAACGAGAAACGGTGTTATTCAGAATACAGCGTAGGCCTAATGATGTTTACTTATTTTAATAGTCATGGTTATTAATTTCAACGGCATGCATTCAGCATGTACATGTATGAAAGCAAAGTTTGGAAGATCTGTAAGTTGTTATTTTAACTTTGTAAAGTCTTTGAACCAAAGTAATAAAAACAGACCGACACTGCGTATCGATTTGAATACACATGCCAGTTCAGGGCCAAAAGACATGTACACTATCTCAAGGGCTGAGTTCAGCCAGACCGAGCGAAAACAAAACATCTGTTAGATGTGGTGCACTGGCTGGAACAAGAAATAGCCCAAAGGGCCCACCAACAGGGATCGATCCCAAACTGACCAAAACTGTATTGAGAGCATCCATATGAAACTTTTTATTAATTTTTATAATTTGAAAATTTCAACCGAAAAAAAAACTTTATTAGCAGAAACATTTTTTCTTCTCTTTTTGGTCAGTTATTGCATATTCATGTGTTCCATCCATATTTCTTAAGAGGGCAAAGACTTGGTTGCTGTTAAAGATTGTTGTTTCAGCCAGAGACTTGTCATATTTGAGTCTTTCGTTGTGGTACAGGAAAACCAAAGCTCTGATTGTCTCTGGATTTGAGATCTTCATCTTCCTGTTGAGATCAAATTATATAAAGAGAAACTCCGTTCACAATCTGCTGAATTGGTCACAGCATTTGCATATCGCTTTATGCTTCTATTTATTACTGTATGGAAAGTAAACACTATTAAAATTCCATGTTTAATGTTACAATTCAGAAACATCAAACATTTTGCAGTGATTAAGACAAATTCCATGACTTAAAATTATTAATTCTGCATGTGTTCTGCATGAAAAGTGATTTTCCGTGGACAAACAACTATTCTGCACGATGATACAAATTCTGCAAACTTTTCCGTATCCGCGGAATCGCGGAATTCAGGGGAGAGTGCTGAATGGGTAACTAACAACTAACCCACTGTTCTGGCCAGCCAGCCCAGATAGCTGAGGTGTGTGTCCAGGACAGCATGCTTGAACCTTAATTGGATATAAGGACAAAAATAAGTTGAAATGAACTTAATTTAACTGACAGCAGTTTTGTGCCACTGGATAAAAAGTCGGTATCTGAAGTGATAAATGTTTTCAGTATTTGGTTGTTTTTGTTGCAAGAGGTATTAGTTTAAAATTGCTGTAGGTAAACATTTTACCTACAGCAAAAATACTTAAAAACTGCTGTAAGTAACAAATTCTTAAGTTTGAGCCATGTGTAGGATACATTATATTTTTAGTTACATGTATCTAACACTAATGATGACCGGCATTGGTGTCTTCTTGGTTAGGCCATCAGTCTACAGGCTGGTAGGTACTGGGTTCGGATCCCAGTCGAGGCATACCGACTCCAAACCCTGAGTGAATGCTCCGCAAGGCTCAGTGGGTAGGTGTAAACCACTTGCACCGACCAGTGATCCATAACTGGTTCAACACAAAGGCCATGGTTTGTGCTATCCTGCCTGTGGGAAGCACAAATAAAAGATCCCTTTCTGTTAATCGGAAAGAGTAGCCCATGTAGTGGCGACAGCGGGTTTCCTCTCAAAATCTGTGTGGTCCTTAAACATATGTCTGACGCCATATAACTGTAAATAAAATGTGTTGAGTGCGTCGTTAAATAAAACATTTCTTTCTTTCTTTCTATCACTAATGAGGGGGCGGGATTTAGCTCACTCGGTTGAGTGCTCACTTGAGGTGCTTGTGTCACAGGATCGAACCTCCTCGGTGTATCCATTCAACTAGTTGGGTTTTTTCTCATTCCAACCAGTGCACCACAACTGGTCAAAGGCCATGGTATGTGCTTTCCTGTCTATGGAAAAGTGCATATAAAAGATCCCTTGCTACATTAGGAAAAATGTAGCAGGTTTCCTCTGATGACTACGAGTCAGAATTACCAAATGTCTGACATCCAATTAATAGCCGATGATTAATTAATCAATGTGCTTCAGTGGTGTTGTTAAACAAAACAAACTTCTTCTTCTTCTATCACTAATCTAAAAATAGCAAAATAAGACATGTTTACTGCACTTTTAAATGTTTCATTCTGTATTAATAATAACTGATAAAATCTTTTTGGGGGTTTCTTCTTTTTCTTTTTCTTTTCTGATCAGTTGTCACTTACGATCTGTCAAAATGTCATCCATTAGCCCATCTAAGAAGAACTACAAAATAAGGAGAGGAAAAAATCCATTAAAACTGAAACCATTCTTTACTGGGAGTTTCATTCCTATGATCTGCTCATCAATATATTTCAAGACTGGCTGTATTCGATACCCAAATTGTAAACATGTCAAAAGGCAGAGCAGCTAGACCATGCATTATATAAGCAACTTGTTTATTCTCAATGCCAGTTTTATGTCAGTGTATTATTGGCTGGGACTAAAATTGCGTGCACCATGATTTTTGCCACAGTCCCAAAGGCAATGTAGGAAATAGCCAAATTTGAAACAGGACACCAAAATTTATGATGAGTATCTTGAAGGCACTCTGGGAAGACTCGTTCCATCTCCTGGCTTGTGCGTCTGTTTGTCTTGTAGGTTTCAGGGGAGATCACTCTGTGATCTCTTTTGATAGTGCGAATAATCCGATACACGCACCTGACGTAGATTATAATCACATGTCAAAGTTTCATTATGGGCCTGGCCACCATGTTGTTTTTGTGGACTTTGTTCATTAGAGGTTCACGTCAGCCCATGATTTAATACCAGGTCAACAAATCCACTCAGCTAATGCTAGCTTAGTTTATGTTTCCTTCCTGGAGTTTTTCTTCTTTTTCTTTCTTCTTCTCTTTTATCATTTACAGATACTGAAACAAATAAATGATGTAGGACCAAAAATAACTAGGTTTTTTAGGATTGGTTATAAAACATTTCATTTGTTTTTGTCTGTGTCGGGGTGGGGGGGGGGGGGGGGGGGGGGGGTGTTTTTTCTTCTGTTTTTCAGTGAGGTTTTTTTTTTTGGGGGGGGGGGGGGGTTCGTAATGGAAAGAAAATAAATATTTCTTTAATGAGACCTCAGTACCAGTGTACCAGACAGAGAAAGACAGAGAGAGACAGACAGAGAGAGAGAGAGACACACACACACACACACACATACTCAGAGACAGACAGACAGACAGACAGACAGAGAGGGAGAGACAGAGAGAGAGAGAGAGAAACAGACAGACAGACAGACAGAGGGAGAAAGAGACAGAGACTCGTAGGATCAAACCACCTCAGTGGATCCTTCTCTGATTATTGGGTTTTTTAAAAATCTCAAGCAGGGCACATTGACTGCTATATATCAAACACTGTGGTATGTGCTATCCTGTCTGGGATGGTGCATATAAAAGATCCCTTGCTGCTCTAGTGATGTCATTAAACAAAACAAACTTAGAAAGAGGAGGGAGGCAAAGAGGGCGTAAATATTCTGGTGCCTTCCCATAGTGTACCAATAATTCAAAATGATATATTCTATACATGCATTTTCCCATTGACAGGACTGTACATACCAGTCATGGGGCACTGGTTGGGATGGGAAAAACTTGAAATACATCAAATGCGATCAACCCTGTGATCCATCACCCCCTCAGGCGAGCGCTCTACCACTTAGCTACCCCTTTTTATAATGGAGCTTAATTAATATGTCACAACGAGAACAGTACACTGTGTATTTGTATGCACTGAATAGTTTTTGTGTGTGTTTGTGTTCCATAAAGTTAATTAAGCCCGAGGATATAATCTATGTCTTTGATGCAGGACAATCACACATCTGCCTGTTGTTCTGTCACTGGCCGACCTCAGTAATTACACTGACTGCAATGAATGGTACATGTTCCCTTTAATCATACCCTGTGTGTGTACGTACAGGTATCTTTTTTCAAGAGCCATTTCTGCTGCCTTGATAAAGGGATGACATGATGTTGTGTTGTGCTCGCATTGGTCATGCATTCATAGTGATTTCCCTTGAAATTAGGCAAGGCATGGTAGACTAAACACTTTTGGGGCATTTTCACTATTTTCGGGGCACTTGTTTTTCATTAAAAATACTTCTTTTTTTTTTTTTTAAATAAACATTGATGTAATTTATGCGCTTGCTTTAATAAATGAATGGCAAAAGATGTAAAAGGCATATTTAATTAATTAATAATACCTTTTTGGGTGTTTTATAAAGACAGTTTTAGAATTAATTACTGAAAAAGGCTTCTTTAATCTCAGGGCAGCATGATAGTGCTAGATTATTGAGGCATGGTGCTGATTAAGGCATAATGGTGCTAAACTATTGAGGCATGGTGCTGATTAAGGCATGATGGTACTAGACTTGAAGCATGGTGCTGATTAAGGCATGATGGTACTAGACTTGAGGCATGGTGCTGATTAAGGCATGTTGGTGCTAGACTATTGAGGCATGGTGCTGATTAAGACATGATGGTGCTAGACTATTAAGGCATGGTGCTGCACCATGCTAAAATGAGCTAGGGAAAACACTAATTCATGTATTTAAGGGGTGGGTTTCTAGATCAGTCGGTTGAGTGCTCACTTGAGGTGCTTGCGTCGCAGGATCGAACCACCTCAGTTAATCCATTTCAACTGATTGGGTTTTTTCTCATTTCAACCCGTGCACCCACAACTGGTCATAGGCCGTGGTATTTGCTTTCCTGTCTGTGGGAAAGTGCATATAAAAGATCCCTTGCTGCATTAGAAGAAATGTAGCGGGTTTCCTCTGTTGACTACAAGTCAGAATGACCAAATGTTTGACATCCAATAGCCGATGATTAATTAATCAATGTGCTCTAGTGGTGTTATTAAATAAAACAAAAGTTTTTTCATGTATGTAATTAACAAATAAAAAATACTACGTATACATAAGTGACCATTAGATACCATTTATATTACAAATTATTTTAAAGGGATTATATATCCTATGTTTGCATGTTGTGGTATGTGCTATCCTGTCTGTGGGATGGTGCATATAAAAGATCCCTTGCTACTAATGGAAAAATGTAGTGGGTTCCTCAAAGATGACGAGTCCAAATTACCAAATGTTTACAAAATTTTATAAAAATCCACTAGCCATGGGATCAATGATTTAAAACATTTACTAGCCGTGGGATCAGTGATATAAAACATTTACTAGCCATGGGATCAGTGATTTAAAACATTTACTAGCCGTGGGATCAGTGATATAAAACATTTACTAGCCGTGGGATCAGTGATTTAAAACATTTACTAGCCGTGGGATCAGTGATTTAAAACATTTACTAGCCGTGGGATCAGTGACTTAAAACATTTACTAGCCATGGTTATAAATTCACTAGACCAACTTTAATAAATACAATCAGATGCAGGTATGTCACCTAAAGAGGGAGATAGAGCTTAATAACCCTTTGATTTGGGTAGTGAATGGGACAAGAAAGTCATATTTACAAAACAGACATAAATGCAGCATTTTACAACTTTGTTTTTTACTAGCCATCAGGCATGGTGATAGTAGTTATTTACTAGCCCAACATTGAATATCACTAGCCATGGGAGTGGGGCTAGCATAATCTAGAAGCCATGATTAATCAATGTGCTCTAGTGGTGTCATTAAACAAAACAAACTCTTTTGTTAAACAGATATTCCTTTCCTTTCCGTCACTGTTGGCTAGCAGTTTGGACATGCACTTTATTGGAACCATTGTAACATATATTTTAATAGCCTAATTTTCCCCACCAACGGGGATCGATCCTAGAATGACCATGTATCAAGCTAGGGCCTTACCTCTGGGCTATATCCGGCCCCCAAAAGCTGGTAGAGTGCTTGGCTGGATTGTAGGATCGAATCCCCTATATGCCAACAAGTGTCCCAGTACTGATATATCAAAAGTTGTGATACAGTGCATGCAGTGCATGTAGTGGGAAAGTCCATATAAAAGATCACTTATTGCATACTAAAGAAAAACTGCTTATAAATTAGGGACGTAATTCACTAAACTCTCGCCACTTTGCTATCTTGCAGTGCCGTGCTAAAAGACTTGCAAAGAGGATGCTTTGTTGTCTAGAAGAGCCTAAGAGGGCTTTGTGAATTAGGCCCCATATCTCTATAGAAGACAGATATCGCAGTGCATGAATGCTAAAAGACTTGCAAAGAGGATGCTTTGTTGTCTAGAAGAGCCTAAGAGAGCTTTGTGAATTAGCCCCATATCTCTATAGAAGACAGATCTCGCAGTGCAATGCTAAAAGACTTACAAAGAGGATGCTTTGTTGTCTAGAAGAGCCTAAGAGAGCTTTGTGAATTAGCCCCATATCTCTATAGAAGACAGATCTCGCAGTGCAATGCTAAAAGACTTACAAAGAGGATGCTTTGTTGTCTAGAAGAGCCTAAGAGAGCTTTGTGAATTAGCCCCATATCTCTATAGAAGACAGATCTCGCAGTGCAATGCTAAAAGACTTACAAAGAGGATGCTTTGTTGTCTAGAAGAGCCTAAGAGAGCTTTGTGAATTAGGCCCCAAGTCTCTATAGAAGACAGATCTCGCAGTGCTAAAAGACTTACAAAGAGGATGCTTTGTTGTCTAGAAGAGCCTAAGAGAGCTTTGTGAATTAGCCCCATATCTCTATAGAAGACAGATCTCGCAGTGCAATGCTAAAAGACTTGCAAAGAGGATGCTTTGTTGTCTAGAAGAGCCTAAGAGAGCTCTGTGAATTAGGCCCCAAATCTCTATAGAAGACAGATCTCGCAGTGCAATGCTAAAAGACTTGCAAAGAGGATGCTTTGTTGTCTAGCAGAGCCTAAGAGAGCTTTGTGAATCAGGCCCCAAATCTCTATAGAAGACAGATCTCGCAGTGCAGTGCTAAAAGACTTGCAAAGAGGATGCTTTGTTGTCTAACAGAGCCTAAGAGGGCTTTGTGAATTAGGCCCCAGAGCTGTAACAATATGAGAGGTTGCGATACAATACATATTGTGATACTTTTTATATCAATCATCGATATTTAAATTGTTTAATTCAAATTTATGAAGCATGATAACCTGAATCAAGATTTAAGACATGACTCAAGCTGTATTACAGGATAGTTTTATTGTCACCTGACAATAAAATGAAATTATGTTTTCATTGCTCTACTATGCATTTTCGTAAGCTCGTAAATTTCTGCTTTACCTTTTTTACCGACAATTTTTAAAACTTGAATGTATCGTATTGTATCGCGATACAGCTGTCCTGTCCAAATGTATCATATCGTGGCGCTCGTATGGTGATACGATACTGTATCGCCGTATTGTTAGAGCTCTAGTATAAATATGATGTGCGCTTGGCCTAGGATCGATCCTCATCGGTGGCCCCGTTGGGCTATTTCTTGTTCCAGGCAGTGCATCACGACTGGTATATCAAAGGCCGTGGAATGTGCTATCCTGTCTGTGAGATGGTGCATATAAAAGATCCCTTGCTGCTAATCAAAAAGAGTAGCCCATGAAGTGGCGACAGTGGGCTTCCTCTCTCAATATCTGTGTGGTCCTTAACCATATGTCTGATGCCATATAACCGTAAATAAAATGTGTTGAATGTGTCGTTAAATAAAACATTTCCTTCCTTCCTTCTATTATAAATAGGCCTAGTTTGTGGGGTTGTTTTTATTCTTAAATGATTGAAGTAATAAAACAAATATAGCACTGTTCTGAGACCAATACGATGTTAATTATAGAGCGCAAGAAATAAATATCGACATTGGCTTCCGGCCTCGGTCAATAATATTCTTTTTGCTCCATAAAACATCATATCAGTCTTATCACATATTGCCATATTTGCTTACTATGTATCACCATAATATTTATAGCATGACGAAATGTTTGACATGCAATAGCCAATTATTAATAAATCAGCGTGTTCTAGTGGTGTCGTTGAACAAAACAAAAGGTTTTTTTCATATCAATGATCTACAGAACACGAAGCCTTCACATCTTAAATAACCGTGTTTGACATCTTTCACAAACTAATGCCAGTTTTTATTGCCCTTGCTTCTAAAGTCTTCCTGTATGAATTTGGGTTTTTTCTCTCAATTTTGTAAATTTTTAAAGTTTTTTTACTTCCGTGTATGATATTATGTGCAAAATATCGCAGTAACTTGAGCTCCCATAATGTCCTTTTTTTGACAACTTGACATTAGTGGACGTAGAATGGATATGTGACTACAGTTGAGTTCAATAATGATGATATCAAATTGTAAGCTGATATTCAGTGGTCAACAGTGTGGTCAGAAGTTACCGGCCTCAGTGGCACAGTAGTTAAGCCAACGGACTACAGGCTGGTAGGTACAGTGTTCACAGCCCGGTATCGGCTCCAACCCAGAGCAAGTTCTTAAGGGCTCAATGGGTAGGTGTAAGACCACTACATCCTCTTCTTGCTCACTAACCAACTAACAACTAACCCACTGTCCTGGACAGACGGCCCAGATAGCTTAGCTGTGTGCCCCGGACAGCGTGCTTGAACCTTAATTGGATATAAGCACGAAAATAAATTGAAAAGGAAACAAAGGGTCAGAAGTTGTGAAACAAACATCTCGTGAGACGAATGAGACTAATGAAAACCCCCAAACAAAACAAACAAAAAACGTGGATGAAATTGGAAGAATGGAGGATTGCATAACATGATTTTATAAAAGGCCAAGACAAATTAATAAGAATGAAAGACATGGGAAAAACAAATGTAAACATTTGATTAAGAGAGTACATGTACATTAAAAATTAAAAATATTCTCTGAACTGTGTTTTTTATTTTTATTTTCTTCTTTCCATATACAGTAAAACTCTTCTAAACCGGACACCCTCGGAACCAAGTAAAATGTCCGTTTTTAAGAGGTATCCGGTTTAGAGAGGTTCTCTTTCTGCACGGATATTTAAAAGGGGATTATGAAAAACATCCAGTTTTGAGGGAATTCTGATTTACAGAGGGTCTGGTTTCAAGAGGTTTCACTGTACTGTCTTTTTGGATGGCTTTTTATTTCTAGACTAGTTTTGTTTTGTTGGTGTGTTTTTTTGCTATCTAGACTAGTTTTAGTTTTCTGTCTAGTAGGGGTGCTTAGTATGATCGGTGTCCTGATAAATGATGATTCAAAGGGTTATATAATACGTATTACAGGTATTTATCCACTATATCTCATTAGTGTCCCATGTCAGATGGGATTTGGAAAAGTAATGAGTAAATCATACTAGGGATGTAATTTAATACTTTAAGGCCACTGAATGATGCAGTACTCCACTGTTAATTTAAGTTATTAGAATCAACATTTTATATATATATATGGCATTTTTAGTACATAAATTGGGGATTTTCATTGCCACTTTCTTTTGGATATATAGGGCCCAGGGTTTGGATCCACAATGCCTCGATAAATCCCTGTATTAGGATATATATATATACACCCTATCTGTACCGATACACTATATTACATGACTCAGTTGCCAGTTACAAACCCGTAACTGTTAGATTGGACTGGTTTTCTTGAAGTATTGTGTCCATAGATGTGAAAAGGAAAGATACATCTATAATGTTAACTAAGCTTTAGTAAACTATAATGATGTTCACCTTGTATGATGTATTTTACTTTATTATGTTACAAGTCTAAAAATAACCACTAACAACTAACACAGTCCTCGACAGACAACCCAGATAGCTGAGGTGTGTGCCCAGGGCAGCGTGCTTGAACCTTAATTGGATATGAAAGAAGGAAATGTTTTATTTAACGACATACTCAACACATTTTATTTATGGTTATATGGCGTCGGACATATGGTTAAGGACCACACAGATATTGACAGAAAAAACCCGCTGTGGTCACTTCATGGGCTACTGTTTTCGATTAGCAGCAAGGGATCTTTTATATGCACCATCCCACAGACAAGATAGTACATACCACGGCCTTTATTTGTTATACCAGTTGTGGAGCACTGGCTAGAATGAGTTAATTGGATATAAGCATGACAATAAGTTCAAATGAATAAAATGAAATGAAAGCTATAAATATAGTGGCGATACATATTAAACAATTATGACAATGTGATGAGACCGATACGATGATTTATGGAGCAAAACAAATATTATTAACCAAGTCCGGAGGCCAATGTCAATATTATTTTTGGTGGTTCATAAAACATATTGGTCTCATCACAGTGCCATAAAGGTTTTATTGCTTCAGTCAGTTAATAAATAAAGATAAATACACAAACTAGGAGTGTTTACAGGCAATCAAGCACTAGGCAGTAGTAAGCACAAGTATTTTGCACTGTGACGTCATAAATGAAACACTAACACAATGTCATCTGTAAGTCGCAACAATTTGCAAATTTTGTCAAGCAAACAAACCGATAGCTTATTGATCAGTACTACAGGGTTTCCCTGTTTTATACCAGAAACTTGGTATAACATGGCAACTATATTTGCTCATTACAGTAAAAAAGAAGAAGAAATTAAGAAAAATGCATATTAATTAATTAGCATTTACATGTAGGTCTGTGTCACATTTACGTGTAGCTCTGTGTTACATTTACGTGTAGCTCTGTGTTACATTTACATATACATGTAGCTCTGTTACATTTACATGTAGCTCTGTTAAGGTGCATTTCTTACAAGAAAGAAAGAAAGAAATGGTTTATTTAATGACACACTCAACACATTTTATTTATGGTTATATGGCATCGGACATACATGTATGGTTAAGGACCACACAAATATTGAGAGAGGAAACCCGCTATCACCACTTCATGGGCTACACTTTTCGATTAGCAGCTAGGTATCTTTTATATGCACCATCCCACAGACAGGGTAGTACATACCAGTCTTTGATATACCAGTCGTGGTGCACTGGCTGGAACGAGAAATAGCCAAATGGGCACACCGATGGGTATCGATCCCAGACCGACCGCATATCAAGCGAGCACTTTACCACTGGGATACGTCCTGCCCCATTTCTTACAAATTATGTCCTAGATAATGAAACTTGGTGTATAGTTGCATCTATGAATGATCATATCATATTGGATATTTAAAAAACGTTTTTAAAAAATAAATTAAAATTATAGATAATTTTATTAATTGTTTAATTTTTTGTAAAATATTTTTAACGTATTGAGGTGACCATCTATGGATGCAATTATGAATGACACCAAATACATTGATGACAGGACAGACTATTTAATTCTTTGGGATTCCTGTTTTCCAGCAGCGCCTTGTCAACCTAGAAGCCGAATCGACAGACAAGACATCCAGCTCAGCTACCAGCCAGAAACCAGTTACTAAACATGTCGCTAAGAGAGGTATGTGTCTCCCTTCTAATTACAAAATATTGTGTGTTGGAGGTATTGTCAAATGTATAGATAATTGTTTTTAAATGTATAATAAACCTGAAACAAATTGAGGGCAGTGATTAATTGCTCCTCTGATCTAGATTATTAAGATATTACCATATTGATAAAATTTACATGCTAAAGAGAGTGAGAGAGATAGAGAGAGAGAGAGAGAGAGAGAGAGAGAGAGACAGAGAGAGAGACAGAGAGAGAGACAGAGACAGACAGACAGACATGGATAGGTAGATACATACATAGATACATAGATAGAATAGATGGTTAACAACACCCAGGGCTCGTGCTGTTGGTAGCCAAATTAGCCATTGGCTAATTTTTTTTTAAAGGCTAATAAAATTTGCAAGTAACTAAAATTTTGGCTCAGCCATTTTCTATCTTCTGATGTCAACAAACGGTTACATAATCTATCTGACACCTCAAACATAATAATAGTACCAAATATGCAGTTAGCATAATAGCGATCTCGCGACCAGTAACGAGAAATGGTGTCATTCAGAATACAGCGTAGGCCTAATGATATTTGCTTATTTTAATAATCACAGTTATTAATTTCAACGGCATGCATTCAACACGTATGAAAGCAAAGTCTGGAAGATCTGCAAGTTGTTATTTTAACTTTGTAAAATCGTTGAACCAAAGTAATAAAAACAGACCGACACTGCGTATCAATTTGAATACACATGCCAGTTCAGGGCCAAAAGACATGTAGGCTATCTCAAGGGCTGAGTTCAGCCAGACCGAGCAAAAACAAAACGTCTGTTAGACTGGTTTATGCGCTTCACATTAAACCAAATGGACACGTCGAACACCAAATAGTTTGTGAACGTTAGGAAGAACATTCATTGGCTGAACTGAGGACAGCTCTCGGCGCAATGTCAACCGAGTCTATGTTAATCGGTATTTGCCAGGAAAAATACCGATTAACTAGACGAGGTTGATATTTTACATAGTAAAAAACACGAGTAGCGAATTCTATTTATCCTATAACACTTCTAAAATAACATTTTAATTAAATTTTTAGTAAATCACAGTACTAAAGTTGCAGCCATCAGTAATATGACATCATCACGATTAGCACAAATTAGTTTGACGTCACGCATTTTAAACATCTTTGAAAATGTTATGCTCATGTACACAGGTCTTGTTGGCTTGTAAGCAAATGACCCATCCACAGCAACACATTACCTAGAGACCTTCCAAATTTGCATACCATTATTAACCGGATTAATAAAGTAAATTATCACATGGGTTTATGACATGGATATCATGGGTAAGTTATAGGATAAATATTAATACTATTAAATTTACATGCTAAGGGGAGCTAAAAATTACTCCTTGAACTGGTCTCGGGGGAGTGATGGAGTGAGAGTGATAGCTCCCCTTAAACTTGGAAGTCTGGAATAAAAATGCCTCGTACTTATAGCAGCATGTAGGTAATAGGCTTCAGGGTGTACATTACGCTGTTAGTGTAGGAAGAAGTCTAATTTTGAAACTCATTTCAAGAACTGCTGCTCAGTTTTTAGTGTTTGGCTTCCAAATTAAAATTTAATAAGCGCTGATTGCTTCCCATGCGTTCCACAGAATGAATTTCAATAGGCTTGGGAAAAGTAGGCAGCTATATCTGTGTCCATAATTGTAAGTATGAAAATTAGGTTTGAGGCAGTGGCGGAATTTGGCAGCTGCTACAAATTGCTGCCTGTCGTTTGCTGATGAACTCTGCCTTCATTATTAGTCATTGACTATCATGCATGTCTGTTGTATGGAAATGAACCACCACTACTATCAAATTTTATCGAGGATAAAATGTACTTTTTAAATATATATCCGTGAGGTGCTGGAAGTAGCCTGGTTGTAAAGTGCTTGCCTGATGCATATACTCGGTCTGGGATCGATCCCCGTCAGTTCAAGTTCAAGAAGTTTAATGTGTGCATTCAAAGCAAGTTGTTATAGAACACACCTGTCAGTTCTTCCGTCCAGAACAGGGCGCCGTCAGTGGACTGAACTGAACTGAATTGAACTGAAGTAGGCTATTCATCGTTTCAGCCAGTGCTCCACAACTGGTATAACAAAGGCCATGGTATAAGCTATCCTGTCTGTGGGATGGTGCATATAAAAGATCCCTTGCTGCTAATTGAAAAGAGTAGCTACGACAAATTTCCTTTCTCTTTATCAGTGTGGTCCTTAAGGTAGTACTAGACCAAATAACTTCCGGCTGGGTCAAAGTTGGAGGTGCACCGAACTTTTGATAGAGAAGTGAACACCACAAGTCCTGTGATTGGTTATAAATGTGAGTGTGTTGGTTGTAAAAAATAATAGTTTTATCTGGGTTAAAAAAAAAAGCAATTTTATTTCATCTAGTATCAATGTGTCAAGTAGCCTTGTGCTTGAAACATGTATGGGGTACCTGTAAAAAAAAGTACTCGAATTTTGTGCGGAACTAGGGTAGTCATAGACGCTACCCGTTATCTCAGAAACGAGCAGCTTGACCCCCATTTTTTTCTGATTCACTTTAAGTGTGAGGGGTGGTAGTATTTATATCCGTGGCGTTTATGTCGGTTGATACGTTGCAGGTAGGAGTTTTAGCCACATATGTTACTATTGTCGTCTATGGGATTTGATTTGGTAGTATACACCCTTAAGTGACCACCCATAAAGTATGTATGTACAAGATTTTTTAACCACGTCCCCATGTACATCTTTTGTACATTTGATCATTATCCCCCACCACCCACTCACATGTACACCTTTTGTACATTTGATCATTATCCCCTACCACCACTCACATGTACACCTTTTGTACATTTGATCATTATCCCCTACCACCCACCACATGTACATCTTTTGTACATTTGAACATTATCCCCCACCACCCACTCACATGTACATCTTTTGTACATTTGATCATTATCCCCCACCACCCACTCACATGTACACCTTTTGTACATTTGATCATTATCCCCCCACTACCCGCCCACATGTACACCTTTTGTACATTTGATCATTATCCCCCACTACCCACCCACATGTACACTGTTTGTACATTTGATCATTATCCCCCACCACCCACTCACATGTACACCTTTTGTACATTTGATCATTATCCCCCACCACCCACTCACATGTACACCTTTTGTACATTTGATCATTATCCCCCACCACCCACCACATGTACACCTTTTGTACATTTGATCATTATCCCCCACCACCCACCCACATGTACACTGTTTGTACATTTGATCATTATCCCCCCACCTGCCCCCATGTACACCTTTTGTACATTTGATCATTATCCCCCCTACCCACCCACATGTACACACATTTGATCATTATCCCCCCACCTTGTACACCTTTTGTACATTTGATCATTATCCCCCCACTACCCACCCACATGTACACCTTTTGTACATTTGATCATTATCCCCCCACTACCCGCCCACATGTACACCTTTTGTACATTTGATCATTATCCCCCCTCCCACTACCCGCCCACATGTACACCTTTTGTACATTTGATCATTATCCCCCCACTACCCGCCCACATGTACACCTTTTGTACATTTGATCATTATCCCCCCACTACCCGCCAACATGTACACCTTTTGTACATTTGATCATTATCCCCCCACTACCCGCCCACATGTACATCTTTTGTACATTTGATCATTATCCCCCCCACTACCCGCCCACATGTACATCTTTTGTACATTTGATCATTATCCCCCCCCCACTAACCTGCCCACATGTACATCTTTTGTACATTTCATCAATATCCCCCCACTACCCGCCCACATGTACACCTTTTGTACATTTGATCATTATCCCCCCACTACCCCCCCCCACATGTACACCTTTTGTACATTTAATCATTATCCCCCATTACCCGCCCACATGTACACTGTTTGTACATTTGATCATTATCCCCCCACTACCCACCCACATGTACACCTTTTGTACATTTTATCATTATCCCCCCACTACCCATCCCCATGTACACCATTTGTACATTTGATCATTATCCCACACCACTCGCCCACATGTACACCATTTGTACATTTGATCATTATCCCCCCTCTCACTACCCGCCCACATGTACACCTTTTGTACATTTGATATTATCCCCCCTCTCACTACCCGCCCACATGTACACCTTTTGTACATTTGATCATTATCCCCCCTCCCACTACCCGCCCACATGTACACCTTTTGTACATTTGATCATTATCCCCCCTCCCACTACCCGCCCACATGTACACCTTTTGTACATTTGATCATTATCCCCCCTCTCACTACCCGCCACATGTACACCATTTGTACATTTGATCATTATCCCCCCCTCCCACTACCCGCCCACATGTACACCTTTTGTACATTTGATCATTATCCCCCACCACCCGCCCCCATGTACACCATTTGTACATTTGGTCATTATCCCCCCACTACCCGCCCCCATGTACACCTTTTGTACATTTGATCATTATCCCCCCACTACCCGCCCACATGTACACCTTTTGTACATTTAATTTTTATTCCCCCACCACTTGCCCCCATGTACACCATTTGTACATTTGATCATTATCCCCCCACCCATCCTCATGTACACCTTTTGTACATCTGATCATTATTCTAAAACAAAATCCCAAAATTCAGTGTGTGTATGTGTATGTGTATGTGTATGTGCATGTGTTTTGTATGTGTATGTGTATGTGTTTTGTATGTATATGTGTATGTGTTTTGTATGTGTATGTGTATGTGTATGTATGTAAATGTGTATAAGTATATGTATATGTATATGTATATGTATATGTATATCTTTAGATGTAGACGATACAGAAGAGAGTGGATCTGACTCTGGGAGAAGGAGAAAGCCGTTGACGAGGAGAACGAAACGGTCCAAACTGCCGAGCTACACGAAGACCACGGTGTCGACCAGGGCCAGGAGAGACGCGGCGTCACCCGTACAAACACAGTCTCCAAGGTAAGCTGTTGGATTTTCATTTACAGTCGTATAGTGCTCGCCTGATGCGCAGTCGGTCTCGGATCGATCCCCGTCGATGGCCCATTGGGCTATTTCTCATTCCAGCCAGTGCAATTTTGAATCAAGATATAATGATTTTCAGTAAATAAACTTGTGTCGAGTGCACTGAATACTCCAAATTGGTCAGACTAGCCTATATTTAAAGCTGATAGGAAATGGCAGGTGTGTGGCATGGATGGCCACGAGACAAGCACCTGTCATGGTTGGAGAGTGCAGCGAAAGGAAAAATAGGAGGATCTGCCAGATCAGCAAGATTTAAAATGAAATTCAAAGGGGTAAAAGAAAAGGGGGCAGTGGGATTTTAAAAAAGAAAGAAAAATAATAATAACCATAAATAAAAATGTATCAAGTGCATTGTTAAAATGTTTTTAAATCCTTCAATTATATTGTGATAGATCACAGTTTAGAAGGAATGAAGGAAATGTTTTATTTAATAATACACTCAACACATTTTATTTACGGTTGTATGGCGTCGGACATATGGTTAAAGACCACACAGATATTGAGAGAGGAAACCCGCTGTCGCCACTTCATGGACTACTCTTTTCGATTAGCAGCAAGGGATCTTTTATATGCACCATCCTACAGACAGGATAACACATACCACGGACTTTGATATACCAGTCGTGATGCACTGGCTGGAGTGGGAAATAGCCCAATGGGGATCGATCCTAGACTGACCGCGCATCAAGCGAACACTTTACCACTGGGCTACGTCCTGCCCCGATGATGATACATAACAATGTATTATTTACAGCAGCTTGAACACAAGTTTCATATATATGCATATAGATTGGAGAAATCCTGGAAAGTCATGGGATTGGTGAATGTTATTTTTCCTCTTTAGAATATCACTGTATTATCAGTGTCTGTTTGTTGTCATCATTCTAATGTTTGAAGTAGCCCCAACCGGATTTTACCTCACAATAATTTTATATGTATGAAAAAAATATATAATATTATGAAGTGAAATAAAAAATGACATCTACAGACATTAGCACACACCCAGAAAGACATTGGATGTACATATACAGATACTGGTATTCTAAACAAGAAGATGTATGTAACAGAAAAATATCAACCTTCACTGAAGGGATTCGAACCACAGACTCTCAGTATGAGAGTCCAGTGCTCTGAGTTAATAGGGAAATTCCCCCTAGCTACTGCCAGTAGGAGCACTTTATATCAACGCTACTACATACTCCCCCCTCAAGTGAAGCTACGTCCCGGAGCTGTGGGCCACGGGCAGTTGAACTGTTACGGGTCCTGACTGGGTTATAATTGCATTCTTGTGTTAAGAACACACCCAGTGTCTACGTTGGCTCCAAATGTAACAGAAAAATATCAACCTTCACTGAAGGGATTCGAACCACATACTCTCAGTACGAGAGTCCAATGCTCTACCAACTGAGTTAATAGGGAAATTCCCCCTAGCTACTGCCAGTAGGAGCACTTTATATCAACACTACTACATGTATTTAATACATAATTTTAGTTTCCTATAAGACTAATTCACTGTTATTCACCTTTTAGTGCTTGCAATCTCGGGACAATCCCTTTAAAAACACCTGTATTTAATAAAAACAGCTTTCATGAATTCTGTTTTTCACTGACGATACACCTGATGAAACAGCTAACAGATATTGTGACACCTGCTGAAAAAAACAGATGAGTGGCCAGTGTTAATTAGCTAATATTCCTTTTCTTTCATGAATATGTAGCCAGGACCAATTAAGATGGGGCCAATTCATTATATTATGTCTCTGGTGTCAGGGAAAATAATCTCTCTGTAAGGAAATCATTGAATGTCACTGACAGATTAAACACAGTGACAGGAACAGGATACCGGCTTATTCTGCAGAAGGGTTGTCTGGATCACTAAGGCAAAAAAAAAAAAAAGGTGTGTTTCCGGTCGACCGACCGTCCCTAGTTTTACCCCCCCCCCCTCCCCGACCCTAATTTTTTTCTCTCTTAAACTGAAAAAAAAGAAGAGAAAAAAAAAGAAAGAAAAAAAAGAAGTAAAAATAAAAGAGGACAACATCACCAAACAAGAGTATTTCCTTCCTTGCACATTGTTTACGTACTATTATACGATACATTTTGCACATGTAATTCCCTTCCGATAAACATCGAGAAATTATGGAAAAGCTTTTGTAATAGAGTTCCTTCCCCTGATTAGCTACCACCGAACAGCTTGGTCGGTCACGGAAGTAACCGAATGTACGAACATAGCCTTGGTACAGGTTATTTCGATTAAATATAATCGTATCAATTCAGCTTAATTCTCGTCTTCACTTAAATCAACAGGTCTTATTATTAATGCATCTCAAATGTTTGCATAAAGTATATAAATTAAGAACAACGAAATTAATACAAATGTCCCATTAATTTACGGAAATACACAAACAGTGCATACCAATACTACTACTACTAATACTACTACAACAACAACAACAACAATAACAATAATGATAATGATGATAAATAATAATAATAATTATTATTATTATTATTATTATTATCATTATTATTATTATTGTTATTATGATAGTATTCAATTTTTATAACAAAAAAAAACAACCCAAAAACCCCACCTACCTACCCTAATTTTTGGGGGGATGCAATCGGAAACACACTTTTTTTTTTTTTTTTGCCTAATCTGAAATAAAAATCTATTATTATTATTATTATTATTATTATAATAAGTTTTCTGTTGAATCCAGTTATACAGTCATTGTAAAGGGACTATCCAGCGTGAGTTTGTAGCCATTTTAAAAGGATTTTGGAAATAAATAATTTTTACCTTATTAAAATTACATGTACAGCGAAACCTCTCAAGACCGAACCCTCTGTAAACCGGAATTCCCTCAAAACCAGACGTCTTACAGAGTCTCATTCTAAAAAGCAGGACAGAACTTAACCTCTCTAAACCAGATCCCTCTTAAAACCGGACATTTGTCTTGGTCCAAAGGTGTCCGGTTTAGAGAGGTTTAGAGAGAATATGAATATCTCTAAATTCAATGCATTTCTGGACATCGTAATGCTTTGTAGTATCGGAGTATCAATATTTGTTGACAATAATTTGGTATACACAAATTTGTTACTATTATCTACATGGGCCAAACAAAATTTGAAATAATTTGAAATAATTTTGTCGAAAGGTAATTCCAAACATATTTTTCCATATAATGCTTTGTAATACTACATGTATTTAATTTAAGGTATGTTACGGTAAGATGTGGTGTTTTAAAAACAGGAGAACGCAGTATGTGTGTTTATTTGTTGGGAAGGAAGTAAATGTTTTATTTAACGACGCACTCATTTTATTTATGGTTATGTGGTGTCAGACATGTGGTTAAGGACCATACTGATTTTGACAGAGGAAACCCGCTATCGCCACTTCATGGGCTACTCTTTTCAATTAACAGCAAGAGATCTCTTATATGCACCATTCCACAAACAGGATAGTATATACCACAGCCTTTGTTACACCAGTTGTGGAGCACTGGCTGGAACGAGAAATAGCCCAATGGGTCCACTGACGGGGATCGATCCTAGACTAACCGCACATCAAGTGAACACTTTACCACTGGGCTACGTCCCACCCCTTTATTTGTTGGGAGAACAAACATGAAGTCTTGTTAGGGCTAACAACTCGGGATAATGTCTTTAAGCACATACCACAGCCTTTGATACACCAGTCGTGGTGCACTGGCTGGAACAAGAAATAGTCCAATGGGCCCACCAATGGGGATTGATCCTAGACCTACCGCACACCAGGCGAGCGATTTACCAGTAGGCTAAGTCTACCCCCCCCCTCATTATTACCCCCCCCTCATTATTAACATAGTCATGAATCCTGACGTCGTACTGGAAACGGCCTGCTTAATTGTGTGGGTTGATCATACAACACTGGAGTATGAAACATTAGGAATAAATATGATTTTGGGCGATTATTTATGATGGATTGTAGGATATAAAGTAATAACAGGTTAATGTGTGATGGGCTTCATCCCGTTCGTGATGAATGGTTAATACTGCTTGACAAGCGTTGCAGAGTTCCCCGTACGTATCGTCTCAGGATTAAGCCAATAATAGATGTTATAAATCAGTTACTCTCTCTCTCTCTATATATATATATTTATTCAAGTTTTGTGTGCAATTTGTGTACCATGAACCTTGAAAATATTTTGCAGTATGACATCCTGCGAGATAAATCATGTCATGTAAGATGATCTATAGAGCTAAATTTAGTAAGATAAATAAAATGTTTTTAAATACTAATTCATTAATAAACTGTAAGTTTTGTTACATTTACAACAACAGAAAGGTTCATTCAAAATAATATATATCAGATGTTTTCCTCTCATGGAACATTGCATTTCTTCGCATTTTAATCGTCCTTTCCTCCAAAATGTGTCAGATGGCACAGATTTTAACCGAGAATTTCTGGGACCCCTCTAGATTTCCTCTTTTTTTACAGTTCACCAATTCCCACCCCTGATATATGGAAACTAATTCTATAATGTATATAGTTCAAATGTTGAAATAAATTTTAAAAAGTCGTTTCAGATATGTCACATGATCTGTATTGTCAGACGAAAATATCAATGTTTATCTGTAGTCATCAGGGTTTCTGCCAGAAGGTACGAAACGCTAAGATTTTGTACACTAAAATCTTGGAAATTAATAGATAAATTAATGTTTTTAATTTTTAGAGCGACTATAGTAAAGACTGCTGTTTAAAATTTGCAGATTTACATGAAATGCGATGTCCAATTTGAAAAGTTTTTAAACCCATAACCACCTAGTATATATAGAGCAGTGATGATTTGGCTTTTGTTTTATTGTCTACACTCAAATTATTTTCTGGCAGAAAACCTGATAGGATAAATTTATATTTGCTAATACACATATATACATACATCAGAGCAGGTTATCACCCTTAAGAAGTATGTTCACTCAGACATACAAACAACAAATATTTTGTGAAATTTTTTAAAATGCTAGTAAATAAACAAACATTTAAAAATGTTCCAAAATAGTGTATTACTTATATACAAAGAAGATACTGTTTGCTACTCAACTAACTTGTATTTAACAAAAAACTTGATTGGCTGATTTGCTGTACATTATTCTGTGTGGGTGAAAACATATTATACAGTTTTCTACTGAACCAGTGAGAATTTATCAATTCGAAATTTCAACCAATCAATTAACTACACTGAGCAACTAAAACCTACATATTTTAACATGTTGGGGTGGGGTGGGGGTGGGGGTGGGGTGGCTTTATGATAAAATTTATTTGGTGAATAAGACTGTCAAAATGGGCCTAATGGGGGGGGTGGGTGGCTTTATGATAAAATTTATTTGGTAAATAAGACTGTCAAAATGGGCCTAAATATGTTGAGACAACATTGATCATTTTAAAACCTAATGGTATTCAAACTGAATAATTTTAAATAAATCAAAGAAAACTAAATTAACATTCACATATCTTTTGTTGTTCAGTATATTTGACGTCTGCTTTTGCCCATCAAAGGTTCAAGCATGCCTTTCTTGGGCACATCCTCTTAGTTCACTGGAGAGATCCACTTACGACAGAACTGAAAACTATTGATTATGCATGGTTGACATGACAACTGGGCATCAGTTGAAACACGTGATTGGCTGAATTCTTCTCTTCTTATATACTGTGTGGGTGTGGCTGTCTTTTGGTGAGATCAATTTGATTGGCTGTCGATGCCCATCAGTCTCTCGTGTTCATTCTGATGATGTTCCTCTGTTTCGAAATACAGATACATCGCAAAAACATCTGTCGGAATTTATTACCAAACACACAGAACAGAATGAAGTTGATGGCAGAATTAACTATGACCACTGTTTCAGCGATGGCCTTAAAAATCTCACAGGGCTTAGTGCATTTACCAATCCTACTAGACTGGATCCCATTCGCTTGCAGAATTACCAGCTGGGTGGCTCCGAACAGCTGACAAATGAAAAAAACGGTCGTCATGGCCAACACAACGGCAGTCAGACGATAATCGTTCTCCAGCGAAACGGCACGCTGTTGGTTAAGAATCCCGCGCTTCCGTTGCCATAGCGTTTTGAGAATGAAATAATTCATCAGCGAGAGCGCCAGAAATGGCAGCAGGAAGTGAAAGATGCAGTTGATGCACACGAGGTAGACGTAGTTGTAGAACCACGAATTCCCAAATGTTGACTGGGCCGTGATGTATACCGACTGGTTGACCATGGGGTCCCACACGACCTCCAGCTCGTTCTCCAGACACCGCGGGATGTTGTAGAAGATCGACCACACCATGATGCCGATGACAATCTTCCCAGCGCGCGACCGGGTACAGATGGAGCGTGCGCCCAGCGGTTTGACTATCGCGATGCATCGCTCGCCCGTGACGGCAATGGTGGTGTAGATGGTCCCCGTGTGGCAGATGTGCACGACGGGGTACAGCAACATGTAGGCCATCTCGCGCACGAACATGTAGTCGATGAGGATGTCGTCGTGCTGACAGATTATCGGCAGCGTCTGGAGGAGAATCACGAAGAGCAGCAACACGTTGTCGAATATCGCCAGCACGATGAGAAACAGGGTTGTCGAGGAACGCATCCGTTTCCCCGACAACACGAATATGGCGATGGTGTTGCCGATGAGGCCAAACAGGGCCACACTGGTGCCGCAGATCCCGTGGACGTAGTACCACACCTCCATGATGTAGTACACCTCGCTCTCGTTTGGAAAGTCCACAAGGAGAGTCACGTTGTTGGCCGAGTTCTCAGTAAGCATAATTGACGGAGATGAAAATTTGCCAGATTTAAATGTAGTGACAGGTTTTATTATTTGAAGAAAAAAAGAATTAAAAAAATAAAATTATATCTTTTTTTGTTGTTAGCAGTCTTGAAAATTGTTTTCCTTTTTGTTAGATGAAACATTTACAGATGAAAATCTGCCACATTTTTATGCTGTTTTTGGTTTTATTATTTTCATTTATTTATTTATTTTATTTTATTTTATTTTCTTCTTATTATTTTTTTTATTATTATTTTTTTTTTTTTTTTTTTTTTTTAGTATTTTAAAAAAAATTATTATTATTTTTGGGGGGTGGGGGGCAGTTCGAAAATGAATGCTAACAGAGAACTTTTTGTTTTTTCTTTGAAGAAATGTTCACGGTAACTTCTTTAATTGCAATAACCTATTACGTACTCTCGCCCTTTTTCTTCCATGTAATTTTTATTTGGTTCAGAATTGATAAACTTCTTTGTTAGCTTTATAAGCCATGCATCATTTCAATTTTACAAAATCCACTGAATATTTTCAAAACAAATTTGTTGTTTGTCCTCAAGTCATTTTAACATTGGTTAGTTCATTGTATGTATTTTAGCATTGCAAATCAATCATTGTTGCAGCAGCATGGGTTCCGAGTGGCTAAGAATGTCAGATATAGATCTGTGTGTAATAACCAGCAGTTCAACACAGTTTGTTATGTTGGAGTTTGAAGTTCCAAATTAAAGCACAGTTTTTGTGTGGCATCCAGTAGATTACTACACATACACATGAACATTTAACCTGTGGAGTTTTATTTTTTATTTTTTTCTCTTCTTCGCAGTAGCTTTCTATTTTTATTCTTGAGTGTGGCTTTAAATTTTTTTAATATATATTATATATTTATATATATATTGTTGCGTAATTTAATGATTAATCTCGTAACAGTGTTTGTTATTTTATTAATTAACCCAGGTATCGTAATTAACTTTGTGGCTCAGGCTGGTAACACAATATTTTTGCAATGTTGAAGAACATGTATTCTTCATGTTGCATGTACATGTATCAGTGTCAATTAGACCGGATCGCCTTATAGACCTATGTGTGCCCTTACAGACAGCCTCATTTGTTTTACATCCTTTTAGACTTCTGTACTTTACTTTTTAACATATAGGTTGCTGGTGTCGGTTTCATCCATACATCTTGTCGGGCAGCTTGTTTAATTAGTTTTTCAAATTGAAATAGATGGACTTGTTAGCGTCTCAAAGTGGAGTAATTTGACTGGTCCATGACATGATGTCATGTGATAAGAAAACAGAACATTTCTTTTTTGTTTTTTCCCAGGATCGTCTTTGTTGTTGTCAGCTTTCATCAGCAAGTTTTCTTGTCTGAAAAAAAAAGAGAAAAATTACTTAGTCCATCATATGCATAATTGGTTTTCCCCAAACGAGGGGCGGGAAGTAGCCCAGTGGTAAAGTGTTCGCTTGATGAGCGGTCGCTCTAGGATCGATCACCATTGGTGGACCCATTAGGCTATTTCTCATTCCAGCCAGTGCTCCACAACTGGTGTAACAAAGGCTGTGGTATGTACTATCCTGTCTCTGGGATGGTGCATATAAAAGTTTCCCTTACTGCTAATCGAAAAGAATAGCCCATGAAGTGGTGACAGCGCGTTTCCTCCCTCAATATCTGTGTGGTCCGTAACCATATGTCTGACGCCATATAACCGTAAATAAAATGTGTTGAGTACGTTGTTAAATAAAACATTTCCTTTCGCCCAACAACCTCTATGATCAAAGCACTTCAAGCGAGCACTCTACCCACTAAGCCCCTTGGTGGGCTCTTTGGGATATTTCTCGTTCCAGCCAGTGCTCCACAACTGGTATATCAAAGGCTGTGGTATGTGCTATAGTGTTTATGTAATGATGCTTATAAAAGATCCCTTGTTACTAATAAAAAAAAAATGTAGCTGACTTCTTCTCTGGGATTATATGTCAAAATTACCAAATGTTTGACATCCAATAGCTGATGATTAATTAAAAAAACCAATGTGCTCTAGTGGTGTCTTTAAACAAAACAAACTCTTTCATTAAACAGATATTCCTTTCCTTTCCATCACTGTTGGTTAGCAGTTTGGACACATGCACTTTATTGTTTGCTTCATTTAACACATGAGGACAATTGGGAAATACTTTTTTATGGACCATGCAGAGATTGCTAAATCTATAATATTTAGACATGTACCCAAATAATATCCCATAACAATGTCTGTGGTGGCGTCACCAATCCAGATCACGGCAGTGAAATATATTTTGTTTGAAAAACATCTCACAGTATATGTACATGTGTAGTTAAATTCTGAGAAAAAAAAAATTCTGATTGCACTTTCCTTATAAAATATGACATACATGTGTGTGACTGTGTCTATGAAAAAGGGTACAAATCAAGAAAAACGGCAAAATATTATTGTCATTTTGTGATAGCCAGTATTCACAAGAGTGTGATGACAACATATTCCGGCTCCAAGATAAACATGACGACTGGAATCTTGAACATGTTATTAATGATCCGAGTTGTCTGCACTTTTAAAAGAGAGTGTGAAGAGATTTATTATCCACATAGTTGAAGATACACAGTAAAATATAACCAGTATGACACACATGTCATAATGATTTCACATGCACAATGAATGATGTAATTTCTAGAGGTGACATCGTAACATAATGTGGCTTCCCCAGTCTTTACTCTGTGTAATTGCTTATCAAAATTACATCATTTTGTCTTCTCCTTCTGGTTACATTTGAAATGTTTTGACACAGTCCTTGTTAGCCTATTCATAAAAAATAATGTGGATAATAAAGAAATTATTACACTCTCGTCTGAATTGTGCTGATTTTAAAAAACTATTGTTGAGATTCAGGTATTACCCTCACTCTCGCTCAGGCAATACAAAACTCCTAGCTGACACTTGTTTCATAAAATCAGTAGAACACACAAGCTCATATAATAATCTTTATTTTTAATAGGATTTTAGGCAATATAATATCCAAACTATTAATTTATCTTGATAGATAATAAATGGACAACAATTAACAGAAAAATGCTTTTCCTTTTGATCATATGATGTATAAAACACTACAAAGACTGTGGTATGTACTATCCTGTCAGTCAGTTGCTGGATACGAAAGATACCTTGTGGCAACAGGTTTCCTCTTTTCCTATCCTGGTCGGAGGAACTGGCAAAAGTCGACACCTGCACCCATGACAGGTATGCTAAAACAACTTGTTCTGAATGTGCACGTTAAAACCTATGGCCTGGACCTGACCTGATCTGACAGGTTTCCTCTCTCATTGTTTGCATTGTCTTTAACCATATGTTCAAAGCCATATACATGTAACCTTAACTAAAATGTGTTGAGTGCATTATTAAATACAACGTTCCTTCCTTCCTTTTTTCCACTTGGCAGTCAAATTTAAAAAGTTAAAGTTTGTTTTGTTTAACGAAACCACTAGAGCACATTGTTTTATTAATCATCAGCTATTGGATGTTAAACTCAGTCTTCAGAGGAAACCGGCTACATATTTTTATTAGCAGAAAGGGATTTTATATATATATATATACTTTTACACGGACAGGGCAGCACATGTAACAGCCTTTGATATACCGTTCGTGGGACACTGGTTGGGATGGGAAAAAACCTGATCACAGAATGGTTCCACCAAGGAGGCTTGATCCTGTGATCCAAGCACCTAAGTCCAGCACTCTATCGACTGAACATGAATGGATAATTCTGTGTGGCAGAACATAACTGGAATCCAGTAGATAGCGTTCTACAATTAGGTCACTGTGACCTACTATTGACTATAATAGGAACATTTGGTTCGGCAAACATTTTTGGTGCCATTCTTTGGATTAAAATCTGTAACAGATGTTGCAACATTTACCATATATTAATAACTGTATTATGATCTCAGGATTTCTGTATAAAATCTTGGAAATTAATGGTTGCATTTTTATGATTTTTAGAAAGATTATAGTAAGAGAATGACTGTTTAAAATTTGCCATATTACATGAAATGCAGTGTCCAATTTCAAAACATTTGAAACCCATAGCCACCTAGTAGGGACACTTATGATCTGTTTTGTTTTTATTATGGTACATACCCTCAAATTATTTTCTGGCAGAAAGCCTCGACCTTCATTTTACCATCATTAACCCCTTGACAATTCAGTATCTGAGATGAATTTCAAAGAAACACTTACGAAACACCAGAGCAATATCCAGAATCTGTTACACATTCTGTACGTCAAACAGTCAACTCATAACTCATATAATATACTGCCTTGAGCTTCTATAAAGATTAGGATAGCCAAAAACACACCAGACATACCAAAATGAACAGCGTAAGCCAAAGAAATGGAAATTTCAACCAAAATTACCGACCACTTGCTGAATTTTCTTTTTTTTATTCTTGACGCCAGTCTCTAATGACGTCTGATGACATTAACATCAAGGCTTTGCCATACAAATTGCATGCATGTGACGTCTAGATTCTAAAGTTTTACAAGCATGGGGCCCCAATCAGTGATATAAAAGGAACAAGGACACACATTAAAAACTGCATGATATCGTCCATTACGTGACTGAACAATACTTTTTAATGTCTCGTAATATTGTCATTTTGTGCGTGACCTTGGTGAATTATAACAAGTCGTGATTTACGATATTTGCTTTCCACGATGGCCCACATTGCCGCTATTGTAATCTTGGGCTCTTAAGATTTGTCTGGCATTCGTGTACGACTCTTGAAATCTGTCTAGTGATGCCGAGTTCGGCTCGTTAGTTTCGAGATTCTGCACTTGTCCTTTCTTGTATGGCTTGTGTCTGCTCACCAGAAGACACATTCTAGCACTGAACGTTCCACTTCTTGCCCTGCAGTAACAGAAACTCGCATACTCTGTAAGTGCCATGTGCTCTTAATTAATGGCATTTTTCTGAAGAGGTTTTGTCATATGTGTGGGTTAACGTGATTACAGCCGCTGCATGAGTTCCTTACAAAACCTCTAGGTATGTCGAAAGTGCTTTATAAATGCTGGTAATTGTATTTACAAAAACGTATTTCAACTTATTATCATTTAATGGAGGGTATCTAATTATATAATGAAATAAAAAAAAGGAAAGACAGATAATGTATGGTATTTGACTTAAATTTAATTAAATGAATTTGAATTTTTAAATTAAATTTTTTTGAATTATTCTTTTATGTTGACCTACAGTGTAGAGTAGAGTATCATCACAGTTTGTCAGGACACACACAGTCCTGAAAGTCCTTGATTTTTCTACACTGTCCTCGAACTGTTAAGCTTTACTGAACCGTGACACAGTGCCCTTCAGTCATACTTGTACATGTAACTATATGTACAGTATAGTTATAATAACTGCATTAAACACCAAAACAAGGAAGGAAGGAAGAAGGGAGAAATGTTTGATTTAACAACACACTCAACACATTTTAATTATGGTTATATTGCGTACGACATATGGTTAAGGACTATATAGAGATAATTAAGAGCAGCAATGGGCTACTCTCGATTATAGCATCAAGGGATCTTTTATATGTATCATCCCACAGACAGGATAACACATACCACGGACTTTGATATACCAGTCTTTCTTACATCCGATGGGGATCGATCCTAGGCAAGTGCTTTATTACTGGGTTATATGTCATGTCCTCGAACACCAAAGGAAATGCAAATATAATTTTCAACTGTAACGTTATAGTAGAGGCAAAATAATACAGTTCTGTGACCAATTTACAGGGACAAAGGTTTGACATACTTGACGTCAGGATTTCCAAGGAAGAATGATGGAGAGAAAGTCGACACTAAATGAAGACTCTCACAACATAAATGAATCTGCTGCTCAATTATTACAAACCATATGTTCCATTGTTGGTGGCCATCTTGGATTTTGCCACCTGGCGGAGTTGGCCCACACTTTTGAGTGTGTCACCCCTCTACTATTATTCAGAAGGTTTTGAAGATATGAAAAACACCTTCAGTCTAGGATCGATCTCCATTGGTGGACCCACTGAGCTAGATCTCGTTCCAGTCAGTGCACCACAACTGGTATATCAAAAGCCATTGTATGTGCTATCCTGTCTGTGGTAAGGTGCATATAAAATATCCCTTGCTACTAATGAAAAAACAACAACTATATGTTAAAATTACCAAATGTTTAACATCCAATTAGTAAGTAATTAAGTAAATAAATGTGCTCTAGTGGTGTCATTAAACAAAACAAACTTTTAAAATATACTATGTTGAAACAATAGTTTGGTGATGAAGTAGTAGCTGCTATTCAGAATTTGTACTGTAGACATGTTCCATGATCGATATATCAAAGGCTCTGATATATGACGTCCTGTTTTTGCATGGATAAAGAAAGAAGTGTTTTATTTAACGACACACTCAACACATTTTATTTACGGTTATATGGCGTCAGACATATGGTTAAGGACCACCCAGATTTTGAGAGGAAACCCGCTGTTGCCACTACATGGGCTACTCTTCCGATTGGCAGCAAAGGATCTTTTATTTGCGCTTCCCACAGGCAGGATAGCACAAACCATGGCCTTTGTTGAACCAGTTATGGATCACTGGTCAGTGCAAGTGGTTTACACCTACCCATTGAGCCTTGCGGAGCACTCACTCAGGGTTTGGAGTCGGTATCTGGATTAAAAATCCCATGCCTCGACTGGGATCCGAACCCAGTACCTACCAGCCTGTAGACCGATGGCCTGCCACGACGCCACCGAGGCCGGTCTTGCATGGATAAGTACCGGTACAATTACATGTATATACACAACCTTTTGCTGTTGGTTAATGATTGAGTATGGTGGCAGTAGGTTTTCGGTTACATTCGCTCATAAATATCTCTCCTTATAGTCTACTATAGCTGGCATCCAAGCATGTTCCATCACGTGTCTATAGATAGGACATATTGTCATATGTGCACTTTTATCCTTTAACATGTCAGATCCGCTGATATTTTAGTTGGATTTACATTAATGTATTCTAAGTGGTTAAAAATTAAAAATATAATTTATGTGATATTGCAGCACTTTTTTTGTAGTAATTATGAGTTTGTGCTTTTGTTTTATGAATTGGTATACTATAAACTACTGTGTATTATACATATACAAGAAACAGCTTTTTTGGTGATTGAATTCGCAAGACTGTGTGGTTGTTAATTTCTATTCAATAATCAGAAATGGGTTTTGAGAATCAAAGTTTGGCACTCTCTTACTGCAGTAGTAGATGTAAGCATGTAACAGGAATGTTTAGATACAGTGTTGTTACACTACACTAGGCTTTCCCCAAACAGATGACCATGGTATACACGGCTGCCTTGTATATGACCACTTCTATGATTAAGTAACAAAGATGGCAGCATCCATTGCTGTTGTAATTATGGAATTCATCTTTGTACACAATATTTAGCTTGATGTATGTACAGTAACTGATTGTACTTCTGTGCAAAAACATCCTTGTGGAATGTGGCATCGTTAGTACAAACCAAAAGAGGAGAAGCAATCAGAATGATTGGAAACTGTTAAAACGATCTTGCATATTGTATAATAGATTGAAGCTATATATTCCTTTAATTATCACATGGGATGGATCGAATGCATTTCTTGCATATAATTGATAAATGTATGATGTGAATTCAACCATAACATCCAGGGAATAAAATCTTCATTAGCGATATTTCTAGTTATTTGAAAATTGATTAGCAACTACTGTTAAATGTTTTTAAATTGTGTATCGATCTCTGAAATTTGCGTAGCGAATCGTGACACGATACTGAACAAAATGTTCTCCGACATCTCTGGCATATCAAATGTCAGATAGCTGACCTTGATTCTGATTTGATGGTCCAAGGTTAAGCTACAAGTATAGGCTGCTTTGTATGTAAGCATATGTAGAAGTGGGCATTGGTGTATACTGGAGACAGAAATCCAAGGCAACAGTATACCAAAACATTAATTTTTGGAGACAGTCTAGAATATGTTCATGACAGAAAAACCCTTCGAAAGACCCAATACATGTTTACGATGATGTCAGTGTTACTGCAGGGGTATTCCAGCATGGCCAGCTAGCATATGCAGTCTGCGTGCATCAAATGGACTGCTGGGATCGATCCCCATCGGTGAGCCCATTGGGCTATTTCTCATTCCAGCCAGTGCACCATGACTGGTATATCAAAGGCTGTGGTATGTACTACCCTGTCTGTGGGATGGTACATATAAAAGATCCCTTGCTACTAATCGAAAAGAGTAGCCCATGAAGTGGTGACAATGGGTTTCCTTTCCCAATATCTGTGTGGTCCTTAACCATATGTCTGACGCCATAATTATAACCGTAAATACAATGTGTTGAGTGCGTCGTTAAATAAAACATTTTTTTCTTTCTTTTTTCAAATTGACTGCATTTCACTTTTAAGCAGGATTCTTTTAATTCGATCCCCTAGTGCTGTCATTAAAGAAAACAAACTTTAACTTAATTCGAGCCCCTTGTGGTGTCGTTATAATTAAAAGAAACTTTAACTTAATTAAATTGAGCCCAGCTGTGCCGGCTAGTTCCCACCAGTTTAAACTGCTTTCTTAATTTAAGGCTGGTACCATATATGTGTTTAGTTAACGTTTCAGTAACTGCTTCAGCTTGGTGTCACGTGAGTTAACATTTGGGTGTTTATTGTTTTAGTGTATAAAATTTAAATATTTGACCCCCCAAACATATATTTTGACATCAAAACCATCTTCATACAACAAGAAGAAGCTGAAAGCTGAAAAACATGTGCTTTGATAATTTTGGCAGCCATCTTGGATTTCACCACTTTGCTAAGTTAGCCCCAGTTTTGAGAGGGTCACCCCCACTACTTTTATTCAGAAGGCTTCAAAGATATGAAAAACACCTCTAAATAGGTCACGAAACTGTATTATTTTGCCTCTACTATATCAGACACACAAAACCCACTTAGCCCATACAACACAATACATTTATTACTGGGGTTCTAAACACACCACAATAAAGGTACTGCATCCCCTGGGATGCATAAAACAAATTTGGTTATTGTATCCACTATCGATGAAGGAAGGAAATGTTTTATTTAACGACACACTCAACACATTTTATTTACGGTTAAGGACCACACAGATATAGAGAGAGGAAACCCGCTGTTGCCACTTCATGGGCTACTCTCTTCGATTAGCATCAAGGGATCTTTTATATGCACCATCCCACAGACAGGATAACACATACCATGGCCTTTGATATACCAGTTGTAGTGCACTGGCTGGAGCGAGAAATAGGCGATTGGGCCCACTGACGGGGATTGATCCCAAACCGACCGCACATCAAGCGAATGCTTTACCACTGGGCTACGTCTCTTTCTTTCTCCCCCCTCCCCCCTTCCCCACTGTCGATGAATGATGATTTTCTATAAACTTTACTATTATTTCTTGTTGAAAACATTCTAGTGTAGAAATCAGTTTCCCTTGTCTTAAAACAGTTTTTAATCTCAGAATACTACAACTATAGACTTCGCTTTGCTTACACTTCTGGACAATTTCATCATTTCCAGAAAGTAAGAAAACTCATGCATGGTCAAGTGCTGGTGATCAATTTGATATGATGTAGATTTAACTAAATGTGGGTGCTAAAACTCCTTAAAATGCTCATTTATAACATTTGGAACTTTTCATCATCATAAACAATATTTGGAGATACTTTGCCAATGATAAAATTTCTAAAACTGGCAACGTGATCCAATCACTGAATAATGAAAAATTGAATGAACAAATTACATGTAGTAGCGTGATTCACAAATCAAGGGTGGAATATACCAAGTGCCAGTTAGGATTATAAATATGGCTGGTCTAAAACTGTCTGTGTGTTTGTTTCACCTTTATGAAAGAAAGAAAGAAATGTTTTATTTAACAACGCACTCAACACATTTTATTTATGGTTATATGGCATTAGACATGGTTAAGGACCACACAGATATAGAGAGAGGAAACCTGCTGTCGTCACTTCATGGGCTACTCTTTTTGATTAGCAGCAAGGGTTCTTTTATATGCACCATCCCACAGACAGGGTAGTACATACCACGGCCTTTGATATACCAGTTGTGGTGCACTGGCTGGAATGAGAAATAGCCCAATGGGCCCACTAACGTGGATCGATCCCAGACCGACTGCGCGTCAAGCGAGTGCTGTACCACTAAGCTACGTCCCACCCACACCTTTATGAAGTAACAAGATGAGATACAGGTGTTAATATTCTGGTGGCAGCAGTCTTGGCAGCAATGGCATAAACATTTGCATGTACACATGTACTAGCTCAATGTTAAACGTTTTATGACAAATTATATGTCCTAGATCAGTGAAACTTGGCTTATAGTTATATTTATAAATGTTTATCTCAGTGCATGTTAAAAATATGAAATTTATTAAATTAAAATTATTGTCTTTTTTAAGTTTTATTTTTTAACTTGTACTGAGATGCACATCTATAGTTTGAATTATCAGAGACCTCGGATATGTTGATGTTGGCCAAGACATCTTAATTTCATGGAATTCTTGTTTGCCAAGGCATTCAGTGCCATAAAAGATCTAATATTTACTGAATGAGTATAAAAGAAAGAAGTATATTCTGCACTTAGTTTTCGGGACTCCATGAATAGAAACAGTTAAATCCCATGGACCCCCCCCTTATGAGAAAAGATTGGTACATAACCCCCTGCGACCCACTGCACCCCAGGGAGGACGTCTGCTGCTGCATGAACTGCATAATAATGTACATCTTCAGGCTTTCTGCCAGAAAATAATTTGAGGGTATGCAGGGTGCAATTTGTTTTTAAAATTTTGATTAGCAGTTTTTCCTACTGGATGGAGAATTGATTAGCAACTATTGGAATTTGATTAGCACTTTAATAAAATGAGTAAACATGAATAAAACACATTCTTTTCAATAAAATTGCATATTTCTTATACATGTATCTGTATTGTGGGCTGCTTACCCCAAAATAAAACAAGTACAGAACAGTACATGTGAAGGGTCATCACTGTCACTTGTTTTCAAGGCCGTATCCTCCGGAGGTCAAGGGGGGGCAGTTGCCTCCCCCCTCCCCCTCCACACACCCAGAGAATCTCACTTTGGTTTTTTTGGCTATATAGAATATAGCATAGAAATGTCAGGGTTTAATTTTTATAGTACAACATATTTCTGAATAATATTTGTCAATGGTTATGCTAAGCAGCTTGGTCATCTAACTTGTTCAAAGTGATTTTTTAGTCTTTCCTGAGTTGATTTGTATGTCTGATCCAAAGTGCGATTGAAGCCCGAGAAAAATTCCTCATTTGGCTGATCATTCCAACATATTCGGTGTTCATTTTTGTTATGAAAATTGACAATTCTTAAACGATATATATACGTATTTTACCGGAACATTATTTGCCGAGGCAATTCAAAATAAAAAACGCCAAGCTGTTAATTAGTCGATAATACCGTATGTATACGCAAACATTTTCGTGGCTAAAATAATTCGCGATCAAGCTTTCATTTTACATTTTCACGATAGTTTTTGCCAATAATAAAATAAAAACGACCAATATCAACTGAACTCCTTTCAATGACAGTTTCACGTACGATATAATTATACTCGAGACATTCTCGCCATGCGGTCCGTGTGCCGTTAGTCTTGTCTGCATGTATGTCTTGTCCGCATGATAATACATGATGCAGAAAACTTGAAAAATCACAAACTAGACCAAATACTATTTATTAGTAGTATTCATAGGTTGCATTTAGGTATACAAATAACGAAAGCCACAAGTATGTATCGAATATAAGAATAATCAGTGTAAAAACAACAAACTGAAATCTTGTAGTCACGAGATACCAGATGTGAGTTCAGCCAGCCGTTTGTCGCTAATGTTTGTCGGACGGTTTTTTATGCAACAAGTTAAACCGAACGACCACTTTGACAACCGGTCAAAATAATTATCAGACATTTTGACTACTGGTTATCGCTGAACGCAGATCATGCATAGCACCGAGTGTCACTTGTAGTATAAAACCACGTGGCAGGTAATTTGACGATAAAAATAAAGTGCATGCAATGCGCAATATGTTTTGTATCTATAGGCATTATTCAAAGCTAAATCGGAAATAAGTTAACGCGTAATTAAATTCGTGGAGCTATCAGCATGTTCGCAATTTTCGCGGTATATTTAATTCGTGAACATAATATATTTGCATGCACGATAGGCTACAAGTTCAGTGTACACGGTCATAGCTGCTTGCAAATTAGGTTACCACGATGACGTAGAAACTAGTACATTACGTCACTGTTCTTGTTAAAACGTCAAACATCCTCCGCCTATTCCGACAGTATTTTCTATTTGAAATACTAACACACGCGAAAAGGTCGTACACTGAGATAAATTTTAATTTTTTTTATCATTGGCGAATCAGTTACATGTACCTTGGCTGCGATCACGGAAAATCGACACCCCTAAGTGCGTTCTTCTCCCGCGATCTCAATTCAAAGATCAGTTTGGTTACAAAAAACATGCATCGCAAACTGCTAGTCATTGTTACAATATTGCATTGCGATCGCAAGATTTTGCGATGCGAACCCGGTCATTTTGCAGCCTGGTATGTAATGAAAACCAAATCGACCATAAGTGCCTCTACAATAGGTGGCTATGGCATTCAAATCTTTTGAAATTGGACACTGCATTGAAGGGAACATTTTGTTTTCAAAATCTTGATTAGCTATCAATATTTCTAGGCAACTGAAAATTGATTAGCAATTACTGTTTAATGTTTTAAACTTCTTTACGATCTCTGAAACCTTCATAATGAATCGTGACGCGATACTGAACAAAATGTTCCCTGAATTTCATGTACAGTAAAACCCCCTAAACCAGACACCCTAGGGACTAAGTACAATGTCTGGTTTAAAGAGGTATCCGGTTTATAGAGGTTAATTTCTGTACTGATTTTTAAAAAACTACCATAAAAAATGTTTGGTTTTGGGGGAATTCTGGTTTACAGAGGGTCCGGTTTGTAGAGGTTTCACAGTATTATACAAATTTTAAATAACTGTTCTCTCTAACTACACAACACGTATAATCTTCATAAAACTTATAAAAATGCATCTGTTAATTTCCAAGATTTTTAAGGTACATAATTTTCCCCTCCGTACACTGACAGAACCCTGTTGTTGCTGGCCCATGATAACAAAATAACGACTGTGTCTAGTTTTATCCACAACAATGTGAGTCAGTTTAGGTGAAGTGAAACGCTTAAGATAATGAAAGCCAGTTGATTTTTCTGTGAAATGTAATTTAGCTTTGAGTCAGTGGAATGCACTTGTATTTCTTTGCCAGACACATACCAAAAAAAAACTACCTCAGAAAAGAAGAAAAAAAAAGAGTAAGAAACCGGAGAAGATAAACATATTTGTAATATCTATAAAACTGGAAAGCATTTTTAAAGGTTAACTTCATAATGAAATAAAATTAAAACCATATTTATTTATTTTTTAATGTTTTTTTTAACTTTATAATGAAGTAAAATTAAAAACCAGACTTTTTTTTTTTTTTTTAATGTTTTTTTTAACTTTATAATGAAGTAAAATTAAAAACCAGACAAATTTTATTTTTAAAAAATAATGTTTTGCCAAGTTGTATTCAAATATTAAGAGATATATGACATTATGCATGTTTTCATTTTCAATAAAGGCTATTTCAGTTTTATTTTTAAAAGAAACAAATCCTACATTAAAGTTGTTTTTAGGCTAAAATAAAAAAGGACCAAAAGTTAACTTTTCAGTTAGCGCAAACAACAAAAAATGTATATGCACACATTTCCCCCCTCCCCCCCCCCATGTTAAAGTCATAACATTGATTACCTTTTGCTTTCTTCCAGAATTTGATATCCAATAGCTGATGATTAATTAATCAATGTGCTCCAGTAGTGTCGTTAAACAAAACAATTTTTTTTTCTTCCTGAAACCCAAATACACCCAAATACAGCACCCTTCCAACTTTCATCTAATAATTTCTCATAAAGCTCATTAGCTTTGGTTTTAAAATTTAAAGGTTAACTCTATAATAAAATTGTGAACAGTGAACTGTATGCTTTAAATCCATTTTAAATTCTTGAGTAAGCATAAGAAAAACATCATCTTGTCGTCATCGTAAAACTTTGCTGCCAATGAAAACAAAAATAGAGCAGGTTCCTTAGAAGACTACATGTTTTTGTCAGAATTATCCAATCAAAAATCAATCAATGAATTAGGTAACATTCTCCGGTGGTGTCATTTGAAAAATGACAATATTGCCGAATTAATCAAAAATCATCAAAATTGGATGTCTAACATTAGGTCATCTTTGACATATAGTTTAGAATATTAATTTTTATATACATGTATCTAATATGTTCTTGGTTATCCTAAAGTCAGTAGAAGCTGAAGACACAAGTTAAACTTTGTTTTTGTTTAACGACACCACTAGAGCACATTTTTTTATTAATCATCAGCTATTGGTTGTTAGACATTTGGTAATTCTGACATATAGTCTTAGAGAGGAAACCCAGCTATTGGATGTCAGACATTTGGTAATTCTGACATATAGTCTTAGAGAGGAAACCCAGCTATTGGATGTCAGACATTTGGTAATTCTGACATATAGTCTTAGAGAGGAAACCCAGCTATTGGATGTCAGACATTTGGTAATTCTGACATATAGTCTTAGAGAGGAAACCCAGCTATTGGATGTCAGACATTTGGTAATGACATATAGTCTTAGAGAGGAAACCCAGCTATTGGATGTCAGACATTTGGTAATTCTGACATATAGTCTTAGAGAGGAAACCCAGCTATTGGATGTCAGACATTTGGTAATTCTGACATATAGTCTTAGAGAGGAAGCCCACTACATTTTTCCATTAGTAGCAAGGGATCTTTTATATGCACCATACCACACACACCATTAGAGCACACTGATTTATTAATGATTGACTATTGGATGTCAGACATTTGGTAATTTTGACAGTCTTAGAGAAGAAGCCAACTACATTTTTCCATTCGTAGCAAGGGATCTTTTATATGCACCATACCACAGACAGGATAGCACATATCACAGTCTGATATACCAGTCGTGGTGCACTGGCACTAAAGACACTGTCTTGATCTGAATATCTGGCATACAAGAATTTTAATGTTACTGGGTTTTCATAAATACTTTTAAAAGAAACGTCATATCAAAGCCTCGCATCAATTAAACAGTTTAACACTTTTAGTGAAAGTTTAATTTGAGTTATTAATCATCAGCTTTTGGTAATCAGAGGAAACCTGCTACATTTTTCCATTAGCAACATGGGATATTTTATATGCACTATGTCTCTTATGTACCAATTGTGGGGCACTGGCTGGGATGGTGGAAAAACCCAATGGGTCAAGCATTTGGTAATTCGGACAGGTAGTCTTAGAAGAAACCTACTACATTTTTCCGTTAGCAGCAAGGGATCTTTTACATGAACTTTCCCCCAGATAGGACAGCACATACCATGGCCTTTGATATACCAGTCGTGATGCACTGTGACTAGATGTGAGCAAAATTACTGCTTCACCCAAGCAATTTACTTTTAATATGGGGAAGAAAACAAATTCAGTGGCATATAAGTGGAGCCAAGTACCTTTAAATTATTATATTTTAAATACACTAGCTATATTTTGTTATAGTTACCTGGTTTTCTCTCTGTTGATTGTTTGTGATCTCCGTAATTTCAGTAGCAGATCTTCAAATCCATCTTTGACAATACACAGAATTTAAATAGGTTGTTTTAAAAATTTTAGATAAAAAAGTCACAAACCATTATCCCATAGAAGTTTTGCTAACAGTTACACTCTTAGACGACTGTCTTTTTTTTTATTCCATGAAAGTCATTCCTTAAACTTTTCCTGACACAACCACACACTTTTCATAGAAGATTTACAGTTCAGTAACACATTTCAAATCACTATGCAGATTTCAGTTTGTTTTGTTTAACGACACCACTAGAGCACATTGAACAGATTTCAGAGATCTTTAATTGTAAAATGTTAAATAACACACGTAGTTTCTAACCAATTTGCAATTAATTATCAAATTAATTAGCATCTTCCATTAATCCATAATTAAAAAAAACACATCTTCCAAGCTTCTGCTACAACTGTCTCCAATACTCCTGAATACACACACACACTCTCGTACCTGAGTAAAAGTTGAGTAACTGATCCACAGTGGGCAAACCAACGTCATTAACCTGCCGTCTCTATCGGCGACACCATCTCCCGCCGCTGCCAATGGTGAATTACGATGATCGTTATAGTTACTCAGCTGACTTCATCATCGCCACCACTCGGCCTAGTGCAGGGATCCCTCACTGCTGTCGCCACACAGTCCCCGCTTCTGTACCACTGGCTAAGATGATTTTTATTTCTTAATCTCATTTTGTCTCCGGGGAGAGTGATCCAATTCCAGGCTGTTTGAAGGGCTATCAATATCGGGTTCGGAGGGCTCTCCACCTTTTAACGGTAGTGTCCACAAGGCTGTGGTGTTTTTCACAGATTGCCCGAGATAAGTTAATAAAGTAATTACTGTGTTGAGCTGTGAACATGGAAATGGTTTTACACGTTTATGTCCGTAGGTATTAGAGGTTATTTTGTCAAATGTATGTGTGTGTGAGGGGTGGGGGTGAGGGTTGAGGGTGGGGGTGAGGGTTGAGGGATGTTGGCAGGACCGGTGATTGGTTTTTATAAGACTCATGTAATATCTTTTGGTGACATGTAACATCTGAAGGTGATTGATTGATATATTGGTACAGTCATTGATTGAATGAAAACTTGATTGATTGACTGATTGATGGATTGGTACAGTCATTGATTGAATGAAAACTTGATTGATTGACTGATTGATTATTTTATTTTTATTGACAGGCCCCTATTTAATTATATGTATATGTACAAAGCTGTATGTACGTGCATCTCGGTTACAAGGGGAAAGTGAGATTTATTAATAAACAAATTATACATAAATGTGCTATAACCGATTAACTAGAAAAGTAATTTCATGCAGTACTTGTATGTGACTGAAAAATCTAGGTAAATACATTGTGTATGAAGAAAAAATGTTACGGAAAAAACCCTACATGTATCATCATTTCAAAGACACTGTTTAAGTTTGGTATGCATGTACGTGTAGATATATGTATTTATCATATAATATCTTACATTTTTAGTGCAATCAAAGTATGTGACATTTTTCAGATCACATACTTTAAGAATTTGATAACTTTGCAAATTAGATGTAAATTAGTCGAGGTCTTAGCACTAGGTTTATTGATATTTAAGCAAACGTACTTGGGTGACACTCCATGATTGACGTATGCATTCATAGTCATCAAATAAAAACATTTCAATGGCAATTTGACACTGAAAGCTGTCCAGTGCTCAGAAAACTAAAAATGTTAGGCATAACTTTATTTTGATGTAAGCACATCCAAAATGACGTCATTCGAGTTTGACGTCATTTCCATTCAAAAATACACCGCGCCACATATTCTTAAGTCATTTGAATATCTAGTAATGGCGGGCTGGAATTAAAGTTGCATGTACAATTTACAAAAACATGTTGTATTAAGCTTGAGCTTATACAGAGTTCGACAAATCCGCTAGCCCGACGCCCGTGGCTAGTGGTTTTTAAGTTCAGGCTAGTGAGAAACGCAAAAACACTAGCCCGCAGGGCTATCGCTCAATCGTGGGGGGTTTTCTTTCTTTTTTTTTCTTTTTCTCTCGGCTGAAATTACGTTTAATAAATTTGATTGTGACGTTTGTCATCGAATAATATTAACAACACAATCAATATATAATAATAATCCACTTGAGCTAGGTCTGCAAACTGCAGTAACATGCTATCTCTACATCATCAGTTACAGCATGCATTGTTTACCTTTCCCTTTCAAGTTTCTGGCACAGGAAATAAGTCTAATGACATGCATGTTTTGATTGGTTAGACACGCCACATGGTAGTTAATCTCGCACATATTTTTTAGGCTAAGAATTTGGAAATCATCAATCGCAACGACAGGTTAATCTTAATCAAGTAAACCCCAGCCATGCTTTGAATTTCAGTGTTTGTTTTATTTACCTATTGTTTTCTAATTTAACACTTCGCTAACATGTGGTTATCGCCAATCAGGAAAACAATTTACTTTAATTGTAACCGCATATGCAATGACTCGGCTTGGCCTATTACGTGTAGCAGTTTGGATAATACGTCACAGCTGCCGATACAAGATAATACCTTTTTTCTTCATCAATTAACAACGGATTAGATGTCACCGTTATGTTCTTTTTATATCGGTCTGACACTGGATAATGCCCTGTATTTGAGCAATTGGCATCAGCGTTCCTGGCGACATAAATAAAAGGCACTAAATAGATAACCACTACCAAATACACTGAAATTTGTCACACTGTCGTACCCTCATTTAAATTTAATTATTTTGATAGTGTGTTTAGATACCAACCAAGATTTTGCTCAATTATTTTTCCCCGGGGGGGGGGGGGGGGGGGGGGAGGGGGCAAAAGCGAAAACGGGACAATGACGATGGATCACACTTGACAAAAGACCAAACGTACAACATGACAAAAAACTGAAAGTTACAACATGATTTAAGTGTTTGTTTTATTTTACTGTTATACTCGTAAATGTGTAATGTTACAAAAATTATACAAAAATCCAGTTACAATTGATCAGGAATTTGGGCTAGTGCTTTATCTTGGTGGGCCCTGTGGCTAGTGACTTTTCAAAATATTTGTCATACTCTGGCTTATATGATAAAGAGATTATTACCCTCATGTATTTCAGTATCGTCAATATCATATATTAGGAATAAAATAATGTATTATGCTCGCCAGAGGCTCGCATAATACAATTTTTATTGCTAATATATGATATTGACGATACTGAAAAACACTCTGGTAATAACCTCTGTTTATACCATAACTTACCCATGATATCCATGTCATAAACCCATGTGATAATTTAGTGTATTAACCTGGTTAATAATGGTATGCAAATTTGCAAGGTCTCTAGGTAACGTGTTGCTGTGGATGGGTTGTTTGCTTACAAGCCAACAACATCCGTGTACCTGAGCGTAACGTTTTCAAAGATTTAGTTAAAATGCGTGACATCAAACTAATTTTTGCTAATCGTGATGACATCATATTACCTATGGCGACAACTTTAGTACTGTGATTTACTCAATTTTTATTTTTTAAATGTTATTTTAAAAGTGCTATAGGATAAATAGAATTCGCTACTCATGTTTTTTATACGTAAAATATCAATTTCATCTAGTTGATCAGTATTCGTCTCGGCAGTGTCTTGACAGATACCGATTAACATAGACTCAGTTGATATTTTCCCATATTAAAAAATACTCGTGATGAATCCTCTATGTATGTTAATAAAACATACACGTGTAGTAGGTAATTCTGTTCAAAAAGGGTTTTCAGAGATTTTTATCTCGGCTTTACACGGTAAAAAGGCAAGATGTAGTTATAACATTTCTGACTGCAGCAGCAATTAAATGATGTGAATGTTTGTGTTTAACTCTGTGTTAAAGTTTTGTGTTTAGCTCAGTTACATGGTGTCCATGTTTGTGTTTAACTGTGTTAAAGTTTTGTGTTTAGCTCAATTACATGGTGTCCATCTTTGTGTTTAACTCTGTGTTAAAGTTTTGTGTTTAGCTCAATTACATGGTGTCCATGTTTGTGTTTAACTGTGTTAAAGTTTTGTGTTTAGCTCAATTACATGGTGTCCATGTTTGTGTTTAACTGTGTTAAAGTTTTGTGTTTAGCTCAATTTCTCACAAATTATGTCCTTCATCAATGAAACTTAGATTTTAGTTACATCTATATGAATATTCATCTCAATGCATGTTTTAAATACTTGAAATTTAAACAAATGTTATTTGAATTTTTGTTTAAGTTTTACAATTTTTTTTAGTATGCTTTAAAATGATGCAATGAAATTTTCTTTAGAGGAATAATAGAACTAGTTCTTTGTCCAGCTTACCAGGCAGTGGTAATTGTTGATCAGTTGGCTTTTAAAGGAATAACCTAACTAGTTCTTTGTCCAGCTTACCAGGCAGTGGTAATTGTTGATCAGTTGGCTTTTAAAGGAATAACCTAACTAGTTCTTTGTCCAGCTTACCAGGCAGTGGTAATGTTGATCAGTTGGCTTTTGAAGGAATAACAGAACTAGTTCTTTGTCCAGCTTACCAGGCAGTGGTAATTGTTGATCAGTTGGCTTTTAAAGGAATAACAGAACTAGTTCTTTGTCCAGCTTACCAGGCAGTGGTAATTGTTGATCAGTTGGCTTTTAAAGGAATAACCTAACTAGTTCTTTGTCCAGCTTACCAGGCAGTGGTAATGTTGATCAGTTGGCTTTTGAAGGAATAACAGAACTAGTTCTTTGTCCAGCTTACCAGGCAGTGGTAATTGTTGATCAGTTGGCTTTTTAAAGGACATTAAGTAATGTAAAACTTTAAACTCTTCACAACACCATATTGTAAAAAACACATTATATTTACTTGAGGTTATTTTTACAAACAAATGCATTTTGAAATTAATGTGTCTGTTAGCATCTCAATGTTTTTACATTAATTTCATGTTTTACAGTATTCCCAAAAGAGATTAGTACGGTTTCTGGAGTACTTTAAACGAAATGTACAAAATATTAGTTTCAGCTTTGTTGATTTTTTTAGTAAATGCAGATTGGTTTTGGTATTCTATTCACTAATCTTAGAGATGAGATTTTAAAATATCTTATCTAATTTCAGCTCTTGTTGTGCATAAAATACTTTAATACCAAGTAGATTAGGCTTTTGATTATAACTACTGAAATATGACCCATGTAGAATTTTTAAGTGGAAGCACATCTGTATAATCTAAAATTGAAATATAACTTATATTCCACAGACAGGAAAGCACATACCACAGCCTTTGACCAGTTATGGTGCAGTGGATGGAATGAGAAAAAAAAACAATCGGTTTTTGATCACAAATACTGAAATATACTCTTCAAAAAAAGAAACGCAAAAGGGTACAAATGGGTTATAACTCCGATTTTATGTTTCCTACTGGTTCATGCTTTGTGAATATAAGGTCATTGCATGTCCCAAACACATTCCCACGGTTACATTCGATAAAACGCAGCTACTGTACAATAAAGTTCCAAAATGTGAATATTCGCAAAAACGCAGCCACGTGCAAACCATGTCACCACTGCACATGCGTTGTCTGCACGTGCAACATGAACACCGACAGTATAAAAGTGCAGGGTGTTCGCTTGCCTGGCCTCTGTATCTGGCCGACAGTTGACAATCCAGGACATGCCACGTCTCAGTGAACCGCAGAGAAACAATGCCATCGGCCGACTAGACGCAGGCGAATCCAGAACGGCCGTTGCCAGGGCATTCCATGTGTCCCCAAGCACCATCTCCAGACTGTGGGACCGTTACCAGCAACATGGATCAACACGTGACCTCCCTAGATCCGGTCGACCACGGGTCACTACCCCCGGGCAGGACCGCTACATCCGGGTACGCCACCTTCGGGAACGATTGACTACTGCCACCTCCACAGCCGCAGCAATACCAGGTTTGCGCAGGATATCCGACCAGACCGTACGGAACCACCTACGTGAGGTAGGAATTCGTGCCAGACGTCCAGTTCGAGGTGTCATCTTAACACCACAACACCGTCGACTCCGACTGCAGTGGTGCCAGATTCATCGACAATGGCCTCAACTGCGATGGAGACAGGTGTGGTTCAGTGACGAGTCCCGATTTCTGCTCCGACGTCATGATGGAAGATGTCGCGTGTATAGGCGTCGTGGTGAACGTTATGCGGCAAACTGCGTGCAGGAAGTGGACAGATTCGGCGGGGGTAGTGTCATGGTGTGGGCAGCCATCTCACACACTGGCAGAACTGACCTGGTCCACATGCAGGGCAACCTGAATGCACAGGGCTACATTGACCAGATCCTCCGGCCACACATCGTTCCAGTTATGGCCAACGCCAACGCAGTGTTCCAACATGACAACGCCAGGCCTCACACAGCACGTCTCACAACGGCTTTCCTACAGAACAACAACATTAATGTCCTTCCTTGGCCATCGATATCACCGGATTTGAACCCAATTGAGCATCTATGGGACGAGTTGGACCGACGCCTCCGACAGCGACAACCACAGCCCCAGACCCTGCCCGAGCTGGCAGCAGCCTTGCAGGCCGAGTGGGCCACCATCCCCCGGGACGTCATCCGTACTCTGGTTGCTTCAATGGGCAGGCGGTGCCAGGCAGTTGTCAACACACGCGGAGGCCACACCCGGTATTGACTCCAGATGACCTTGACCTTGGTGGTGTGTCCTATCACTTACTCACAATGGACTAGAGTGAATTGTGAACAATCCTGCAACATTTGGTAATTATCGGACTCACCATTCAATAATTAAATCAATTCTCCAAATGTTACGACAATGTGATTTTGCGTTTCTTCTTTTGAAGAGTATATGACCCATGTAGAGTATGGTATAGAATTTCCAGATTTCCAGAAATAATTCCATCTCATATTTTTAAGTAGAAGCACATCTGTATAATCTAAAATGGAAATATCATAACTTATATTAGCTTGACTCACCTCCAATGTTACCCCGTATTGATATTGATGCCCCACATATCAATATGAATAAGGGGGTGATGACTCGAGCTAAACTTATATATAGTGTACAGGCAGAGTTCACTTATACTTCAGTCATAAATGCATTGTAAGTGGGTAAGCTGCCTTTACGATGTGTGTTTTTGACGATATCCTACGAATATCCTACGGGCATCGGTGACATCCTATGGACATCGTTGAGTTTTGGCCAATTATTGGGCATCGTAGGGTCATCGGAAACGTTTAATGCAGAATTATAATTTTTTGACGACAGTACGATTTTTAAAATCATAACCCCACCGCAGACATATCGTAGGGGCACCTTGCATCCTTGAGGTGACCTTGTGGTATCTGGAGACATCGCAGGGAGGTCACATGATGCCCCTACGGTGGCCATAAGGTCAACTTACGATGTCCTTACGATTTTATGGCCCCCAAAAATGTGTCAGCCCGTTGGGTCCCCATAAACATACCATATCTAATGTGACCATGGCAAAGATTTTTGGGAGAACCCTACGATTCTTTCCCGATGTCACGGATGCCATACAGTTACCCCATACTGCACGGCGACTGGTGCATTTGTGACTGATGATGATGATAACTAGTTTAATGTGCCCATACCACTAGGGTTTCGAACACGCCCATCCCGAGTCCGACATCCGATAAGGATAAGATCGGTGGCCTGACTCGGGATGGAGTGGGGTGTGTGTGTGTGTGTGTGTGTGTGTGTGTGTGTGTGTATGTGTGAAAATGGGCAGAATTTTGAAAATAGCAATTAGTAAAAAAGTTAACAGAATAAATAAAAAAGAATTGACTGCTCGGCCGAATATTTATATAATTTGGAGCATTTTAGAAGGACAGTCCAAAATTAAATAAGAGAAAGAAGAGAGGATCGGACTATTTAATAATATTTTTAAAAAAGTAATTTCGACATAAAATTTTGAACGCAGATCTAAAAGTATAAAGTCCAATCGATATGTCCATGCGAGTGGCCTCGTTAAGGCCGTTTGGGTGCATAGCTTAAAGGGACGAGATGGGTTGCATCCCCCCTAGATTGACAGTCGATAGACGTTGAAGGTATAGTGCTGTGCTGAAATACAGATCTTGAGAAGCCGGATCCGTCTGAACGAGAGAGAGGATCAGACTAGGGTATAGTCCAGTCGTCATGAGTTGGTATAGTGGTGCGGACGGGCCCGACTCCGGAGGATACGAGATGGTATCACTATAAAGCAAGGTAAAGTCTAGAAAAAGAGTAGTAGGGGCCGACCCCGCTTCCTATTTCTTCTTAGAGTGGGGCGGTCAATCTTCCAATGCTGCTAGGACAGGCTCGGACATGTAGAGACTAAACACGAACAACCGTGGCGTTCTGCAGAATGGCCGTCATACGAGTCACGAAAAACACAAATCGACAGTCAGACGGAGAAATGACATGGAGGCAAGGAATCTCGCTAAAAAAGAATCCAACCTGGTGGTGCAGGCTGTCGAAACGAGAAGCGTTCCAGCGTTCAATCAGTTCCAATGGCCGCATACATCCCAGTAGAAAACTTCATTTCGCTGACAAAAACAATAAAATGAAGGACCCCCAAGTCGAGCACACGAAAGCATGTGCAGTGTGCACAAGCGAAACAAACACGTCTTACCGCGTGGAACTCCAGACTGGGAATGATTTGTGACTGAGGTATTAAATGGTTTGGAATTTATTGTTGTCCAATTAAATTTCAGAATGAAAGCATTCTTATTTAGATTGTCTTTATTGTTTTTCATTTCCTATAAGGATATTTTCATTTATTGATGGGAAAGTCAGCTATTTTGATTATGCCTAAACATAAGAGTTAAAAAAATCTTTTGGCACATAGAAATATATATGGAAAAGTAGGGTTGCCTTGTCTGTTACCACTGTGAATTTTAAGTCATGGAAATAAAGTGCTGTTTATTGTTAAGGGAATGTAATATTATTTTACAATGTTAGAACACATCTAAAGTGACCACTCCCATCCCCAACCACACACACACCCCCCCCCCCCCCCCCCCCCAAAAAAAAGGGAAAAATTATAGTGGCACTGAATTTTAATCTTAAATTAAATGTTTTTGTTTCATGATCATAGAGCTTGGTGCATGTACAGACATTTCCTTTCAGTTTCATCGCTAATGCTGATGCATAGCTTCTAAATGTTTTTTAATTATTATGTATATTTTTTTATATAGATCAATTTCTTTTATTAGTAGTAAAATAACAGCTAAAACTTGTTAGTGACATACATTGTTGTTAGCTATTTTGACAGAACTAGAACTTACTTCTGTACAAATGCAATGAATGCAAACAAGTTGCACTTATAGGTTGACCATTTGGAAATACAATGTACCAATATACCAAGCACACCCAAATGCACTATACGTCCACTAGAATTAGATTCCCAGAGATACTAGATTATTGCACATTCACCAGATAATGGTATAATAGATTAATGTTGTCACCACTTTCACTGTTTACCATGAAAACGTTTTGATCTCCATCACAAACCTGGGCAAATTTTGTTTTGTTGAATGACACCACTAGAGTACATTGATTAATTAATCAGTCATCAGCTATTGGATGTCATTTGGTAATTCTGCCACATAGTCATCAGGGGAAACCTGCTACATTTTTTTAATGCAGCAAAGGATCTTTTAAATGCATTTTTCCACAGACAGGAAAGCACATACCATGGCCTTTGACCAGTTATGGTGCAGTGGATGGAATGAGAAAAAAAACAATCGGTTGAATGGATCCACCAAGGATGGTTCGATCCTGTGACGCAAGCACCTCAAGCGAGCACTCAACCGACTGAGCTAAATCTGGCCCCTCATGGTGGTCTGCTCCCCTGAGGCATGAGGTGGACTTGGGTTTTCTCCACCCCCCCCCCCCCCCACTCCAACTGGTACATCGTTTGTTTTGTTTAATGACACCAATAGAGCACATTGATTAATCAATTATTTCGACACATACATACACACTTAGAGAGGAAACCTGCTACATTTTTCAATTAACAACCAAGGGATCTTGTGCATTTTTCCACAAACAGGATAACATATACCACAGCCTTTGATATACCTGTCATGGGCCACTGGCTGAGATGGGACTGGTACATCAAAAGCCATGGTATATACTGTCCTGTCAATGGGGAAAGTGCGTATAAATTTTCTGCTTGGTCGGTAGGAGTAGCCTACACATGTATGTGGTAGCAGTGGGAAAGAAGGAAATGTTTTATTTGACGACGCACTCAACACATTTTATTTACGGATATATAGCATCAGACATATGGTTAAGGACCACACAGATATTGAGATTGGAAACCTGCAGTTGCCACTTCATGGGCTACTCTTTTTGATTAGCAACTATGGATCTTTTATATGCACCATCCCACAGACAGAATAACACATGCCACAGCCTTTGATATGCCAGTCGTGATGCACTGGCTGGAACGAGAAATAGCACAACGGGCCCACCGACGGGGATTGATCTCAGACCGACCACACATCGAGCGAGTGCTATACCACTGGGCTACGTCCCACCACTCCACCTCTACCCCCACCCTGTGGTAGCAGTGGGTTTTTCTCTTGGTCAGATCTTGAAATAATCATGTTAGACATCAGTAGTATAAAATGAGCTGAAGTGTCTGTTTCATCACAAACCTGTGAAGTGAGGCCTACAGTCCCTTCCTAACGCGCGGTGAGCTGCTGTGGGTCTTGAGATTCATCCTCTTGGTGTGCATATCTTTGATGTTTGGCAGTCAATAGTCAAGGTTTTTGTTGCCATGTGTAGGGGTAGAATTAAAATAAATTCAGGGCACGACCATTTTGGCTTTGGGTTTGAGGAAATTTTTGGGGCACCAAGGCCAGTGGGTAGGGCACCAAGGGCAACATTTCTTTCAAGGGTAGGGCACCAAGGCCACTTTCTGTAAAGTTTTCACTGATGCGAGTGAGAGATGAGGTTCCATTCCACAGGACACACAATGAATGAAATAAAGTAAGTGATGATTTTTCACTCAACAAACGAGTAATTTTAAGACTAAAACTAAGCGAAACAGACGAAAAACGGTAGTAAATCGTTGATTTTAGCAAAATTTGAAAACTAATTATAATAAGTTTTTCAAATTTTTATTCAAAACTGGCAATTCACTACAGTTTATCTTCATTTTTCCCTTTTTTATAACCAGATTTACTCTATATTTTGAAAAAAACACTTGAAATACACAGCAATACAGCCAGTTTACAGTGTTTTGCCAGCCAAATCGATTTAGTTGATCACGTGACTCGGCGCGTTACGTCACCGTGAAACGTGCTATAAAAAAAAGTGCGTCTCTCCCATTATCGCTTTTAGATCTTGGCTTTGTAATTCCCTTGTAGCCGGTATTGTTTTTATTTTGGAGCCAATCAATTGCTCAATCAAAAACTCCCTCTTTTAGGGAAATACTTTATTTTATAATTTATACCCTTTTGACCTGAGCACAGAAACAATTATTTAGTCCCGACATATAAATATTTATATTTCAAAATTTTAATAATAAAAAGTCCATTAATTCAATAAATGATTATTATTAAAGCAATAGCAGTCTATTTCGCCTTTTCTCCCCCCCCCCCCCCCCCCCCCCCCCAACCTCTGTGGCTTGTAAACAATAACAATATGGCTGCGCCCATCGAAATTGCGTGTCTGAGAGTCGGCAATAATTTCTTTGGATTTCTGTTCTTATGGACGAATACACGGCAAGTGACAAATTCTGCAAAGTTCAATTTAGTTGGTACCAGGCATGAGAAGGGCACTAGGGCATACAAGGAAGGCAACCACGGCTACTTATGGCCGTGGACACAGTCCAATTTATCGGGGAACCGCATCCAGTAACAAGGGCACCTACGGCAATAGCCGTAGTGCCGTGGGCCAAAATCGATCCCTGCATGTGGTGTCAGTCAGTCAGTCATGTCAGTTAGTCATGTCAGTCGGTCGGTCAGTCAATCATGTCATGTCATGTCATGTCAGTCAGTCAGTCAGTCAGTCAGTCATGTCAGTCAGTCAGTCATGTCAGTCGGTCAGTCAGTCATGTCAGTATGTCAGTCATGTCACTCAGTCAGTCAGTTAGTCATGTCAGTTAGTCAGTCATATCAGTAATAACAGTCAGTCAGTCATGTCGGTCAGTCAGTCATTGTCAATCAGTCAGTAATGACAGTCAGTCAGTCAGTCATATCAGTAAGGCAGTCAGTCTGTCAAGTCAAGTCAAGTCATTCTTTATTTGGTATTCCTTAATTCATTAAACATTCATTCTGCATTCATTTATTCGTTCTATTTTTCTTGTTTTGACACCCAATAGCCAAATTATTTTTTTATATTAGTGTGTTGTTAAACATACATTCATTCATCCATCCATCCATCCATCCATCTTCCATCCATCCATTCATTCTGCATTCATTCATGCATTCATTCATTGTGTAAACTTCACATTTTCGACTTCTTCTCCAAAACTAAATCAATTTCATCCAAATGTGGGAATGTTTTGGTTTTTGTTTTTTTCAAGAGTTATTTGGCCTTTTGAGTCCTAGGTTTCCTGTTTGTAATGGGTAATACCTCATGATGGAAACTGGGGTGACATTTTTCACCAGACTGACTTAGTGTGTGACGTAATGAAATATCAGGGGATTCCTCGTCTGATATCATGACATAATTTATTGCTGTGTTGCTACACGTAAGTGTACATTAGACGGCACCGCCAGAATAATCACATATGTTATAGGCAGGGTTGTCTAGTGCATAGAAATGGAATGTAGCTCAGTGGTAGAGTGCTCGCGTGAGGCGCGATGGGTCGTACTATGATCAGTCTCATCCAATTAATGCTCTACGAATGATACATCAAAGGATGTGGTATGTGTGGATATGCATGTAAAGTGAATTTTAGTTGAACTAATTTTCAAATATGTATTTTCTTAACAGTTATTAAAACATTGTTAATTTGTTTTATAATTATTAGCCAAAGACTAAATGTTGTAGCCACTTTGTGTCAAAATTAGTAATTGGTTAAGAAGTAACCTGTGTGGTAACAGTGGGTGTCCTGTCTCTTCTCTCGACTAAATGTCAAAATAACCATTTGTTGGACATCAGGTAGCTGTACTTTAAAGTATTCAGGCTTTTCTTTCCTTCCTTGTATATGTCATGTGGGGGGGGGGGGGGGGGGGGGTGGGGGGTGGGGTGGGAGGGTGTATTATGTCTCACCAACCTTTAGCCCCAGTCATGGACAGACAGCCCAAATAGCTGAGGTTTGTGCCCTGGTTGACATGCTTAAACTTCAGTAAACTAAAATGAAATGAGTATGTTTTGTTCATACAGCTTTAAACTAATGTCTCTTTGGCATGTGTTTTCAATCATTCTTTCTGTCATTCATTCATTCATTCATTCATCGTTCATTCTTTCTTTCTTTCATTCATTCATTTACTCACTCTTGCAGTTATTCTTGCATCCATCTATCCATCCATCAACCATTTATCCATCATCAATCCATCCATCCATCCATTTGTCCCTCCATCCATCCATCCATCTGTCCATCTATCCATCCATCTTCCATGCATCCATTCATCTGTCCATCCATCCATCTATCCATCTATCCTCCATGCATCCATTCATCTGTCCGTCCATCCATCTATCCATCCATCCATCCATCCCCCATGCATCCATCCATCCATCCATCTATCTATCAATCCATTAATTCCCTCTTTCATCACCGGCCTCGGTGGCGTCGTGGCAGGCCATCGGTCTACAGGCTGGTAGGTACTGGGTTCGGATCCCAGTCGAGGCATGGGATTTTTAATCCAGATACCGACTCCAAACCCTGAGTGAGTGCTCCGCAAGGCTCAATGGGTAGGTGTAAACCACTTGCACCGACCAGTGATCCATAACTGGTTCAACAAAGGCCATGGTTTGTGCTATCCTGCATGTGGGGAGCGCAAATAAAAGATCCCTTGCTGCCTGTCGTAAAAAAAGAGTAGCCTATGTGGCGACAGCGGGTTTCCTCTAAAAAAATCTGTGTGGTCCTTAACCATATGTCTGATGCCATATAACCGTAAATAAAATGTGTTGAGTGCGTCGTTAAATAAAATACTTCTTTCTTCTTTCTTTCCCTCTTTCATCACGAGTAATGTGAAATGACAGTGATGATCTGGTGATTAGTTCACTGTAGGACGTTGGATCACATCCCACTGGCTGACATTGTCCCATATTTATCTCATCTGTCAACCTCTGGCTATCGTTGTGGTCATATTAATAGAAAATAGTTTTCCAATAGCTCCTGTGGTGTCAGTCTGTTTTGGCTCATTCTGTAACTCACCGCCATCTCTGGCTTCGGAGTTGTCTTCCTTAAAAATAAAATAACATGTATTGAAATAAATCCAAACTGAAAAACCAGACTTGTAAGCAGGATTTGTGGTTGAGGGGAGGGGATAAAACTCTCAACAAAAGACCTTTGTGAGTGTTGACATTGTAAAAGATGGTCTATAAGTGGACCTAGCATGTCTGCAGGTGGTATGCACCCAACACCCCAGGTATGGGCCTAAAATCTGTATAATTCTTTAAATGATAACAAAAATCTTTCAAGACTGAGTCATTAGCAAAGCGATTTTTGTGGTGCCATTAATTACTCCATGCAGTTCAATACAATTTTTATGTCAGAATATATTCTGTGAAAAATACAAAACTGTCAAGAGGGTCATGTGACTACTAATTTCAGGGAGTGTAAAAAATCAGCATAGGTTGACCCCGAAATATTTCAATTAATGGCCCCTATGCCTGACCACCACCTTGTGTTGCTGTTCCACAAATGGCACCGTACCACTTGCACAGTTGTTATTGGTCAGTATTAATCAACTAGCCGTAATAACGATGCAAACGGCCAGCATCATAGCGTCGGGCCGTAACTTTCATTTCAACTTATTTTCGTGCTTATATCCAATTACGGTTCAAGCATGTTGTTGTGGGCACAAACCCTCAGCTATCTGGGCTGTCTGTCCAGGACAGTGGGTTAGTTGTTAGTGGTTAGTGAGAGAGAAGAGGGTATATAGTGGCCTTACACCTACCCATTGAGCCCTTAAGGACTCACTCTGGGTTGGAGCCGGTACCAGGCTGCAAACCCTGTACCTACCAGCCTGTAGCCCAATGGTTTAACCAGTGCGCCATTGAGGCTGGTCAGGCCGCAACGGAAAAACTCATATTGTCCATGGGTTATACAAGATTTGACTTCAGCTGGAAGTTCCAGTATTGTTTTTTTAAGTCACGTCAGAAAGATTCTATTTCTTCGTTGTGAGTAATTCTCTAAAGCACTAAGTTTACTTACTTTTGTAGCCTCATTTAATGAAAAACTATCATTTTGTTAATTTTCCATGCAGTTGCACTATAAATTTGCAATTTTTAATGGTAAATTTGCATGTTACAAAATATTATGGTTATACATAATTTTCACCAATTGCCGTTATCGTCTATAGTTTGTTCCACAGGGATCGCATTTGTTCATACTTTGTAATTTACTACAAGTTATTTATTTCCAAGCGGATTGATTTGTAATTACACACAAATTGTATTTCTTTATTATTTCCAAAACACTTTTACTTTTCTTCTTACGTCAAACCAAACTGAAATGATTTACAAAAAACATTTTAACAGAATGCCAACCAGTCATCAGTCCAAAGTTAAGTTTTTTGGGGGGCACAATGTTGTCAATAACACTGTCAATTATATTTCCTTGTGACCTTCCTCCGAGACATTTATGTTTATGCTTCAATGGGAGAATAGAACAATTTGTGTGGATTCATTTCAGTGCACCTGGCATCAGTAGTCAACAACATCGTAATAACTTGTAGTCCGTCCCACAGGGATTGATGTTTTTCATACTATGTAATTTACTACAAGTTATTTATTTCCAAGCTGATTGATTTGTAAATTGCACACACAAATTGTATTTATTTGTTATTTCCAAAACAATTTTACTTTTCTTCTTACTTCAAACCAAACAGAAATTATATACAAAAACACATTTTAATAGAATGATGGGATGGACTATAAATTATTAGCAAAACAAAATAAAAATTGTCCAAAAATTAAAATCCATGTACATGGATTTTTACTTAGTAATCATCAAACTAACTAGCCCTAATGGCCCTCCAGTGGTTATATTGGTCCTTAGCGTTGCATCAGGCCAATATTGCCACAGGAGGGCCATTACAACTCCCCTCGGACATATAACAAGGCCAATATGAAACACCCCATTTAATAACATAATAGTACTACATATAGCAAGGTACTTGAAACCAGTGGGTTATTTAAATACAACCGAGGTCAACCTACAAACTGCTACAGCAAGTAACCACATGACAAATGGTGCTGTGTTGTCTGACAGGAATCCACTTCCAATGTCTATATAGTGCTTCAACTACCATTTTCACATTCAGGTTTGTGAAAGAAATGAGAGTGGATAGATAGTAACTTTAAATAAAATACCTACAGTATTTAACCAAATGACCTGTGAGTCAAAAAGAAATTGAAATCTGACATTCACACTTGCTTCTCAGCTCTTCTTATATACTCTTCATAAAAAGTAAGGGAACCTGAAATAGTTTTGTTAACATCAACTATTAGACCGAACATACGTTTTGACCACAGACATCCTAATAAACAGTGTTCAGGTCTGTTTATCAGCATACCGAAACACATTCCATAGTTTGCACGTGCATCACACAATTGCCCCGTACATGTGCGTAGGGTGTCATTCTCGATTTTCACGAATTCCAGGAAGGTCCATTAATCACCGTGGAACATTATTTCTGTCAATCTTTTTCATTCTGTTGATCATACAGTTGTTATTGTTTTGTTTTTAGTCATTTTTTTGTTTGAATTTGCGATTTACTGATTAAAAACATTTCAACTTTCAAATTTCACTTTTGACCCCAATCGTCCTTCAAGATCTTAGGTGGTCATAAAACCTACTATAATACTGAACTACCGGTTGTAATGTTATTCCAATTAATTCACTATTATCATATAGCCATTCCTCACAGCTAATATACATGTACCTTACAATTTTGGCAATTGTAAATTCTTATTAGAGTTCCCCTACTTTTTTTGAAGAGTATATAAGAAGAATTCATAAGTTGTTATAACTTTACAAACTATGGAATCTGCATAGATATAGAATGAACACTGTCTTTCAACAGGAAACATTGTAATTCTGTACGAGTCGAACAGAAACCAAGTTCAAGGTCATTTAATGAAACTTCATGTTTTTAATACTGTTTACAATACTTATAATATATGGATAATAAAATAATTATGTGCAAATAATGCAATATCAAATAATTGTGAGTTTCACTGTGGTGTGTTTGTGACCCTATTCCACAAAACATTTGGTCTAGAGGTGTATTTGGGCAAACAGGGTTGAGTTAAATATGGCCAGGGTAACAATTAGTATGACTGTTTTGTGTCCACTGCAAGGTAATTTATTTTTTAATAAAGTCTAAATAAGTATGTTTATATAAATAAATACACCCTTTGTACAAATATTCAATTTATTTTAGTCAATGTTAAAATCAATACAAAATTAGAAATTTGTTGCATGATTTTTATGCATTTAGGACAACCAGCAAACCAAGTTAGGTTGTGCCCCACATTATGAAACCTGTGTACAGGTGGATTCATTCAGATCAACTGAAAAATTCACTAAAACACTTGAAATACCGGTACTAACAAGTTACTTCAAACCTATGGGTATTTAAATACTACTGAGGTCAACCTACGTGTAATCATCAAAGAAAGATTTCAAAAAGCATATCAGAATTTTGAAGTATTTTTTTTTTTATGAGGAACTATTTCCTAAACCGGACTATATTAAGCTGCAACAGCTAGTAACGATAGACAAATTGTGGTGTGTTGTCTTAATGACAAACTCTTGGTTAACATGCCGAAGCGGTGTTTATGTATTAAGACAACTTTCTTTTAAAGACTGAGTCATTGAAATTTTTTTATCATTTTGCTCTGGTGGTATCATTAATATTTTGTTTCAACTTTTATGTTAGAACTTCATCAGCAGAATCAATCTCCATCTTGGGACTTGTTTTCTCCTCCCCCCAACCATGTTGACCAGTGCTTCTCAACTGCTACATCAAAAACTATAGAGTGTACAGTCCTCTGCGAAATGGAAAATAAAGTATTCTTTTCTTTTTTTATAGGGAGATGTAGCCATTTTGACTATAGCATTTTCTCGTTCCAACCAGTGCACCACAACTGGTCAAAAGCTGTGGTATGTGCTTTCCTGTCTGGGAAAGATCATATAAAAGATCCCTGGCTGCATTAGGAAAGATGTAGCAGGTTTCCTCTGATGACTACGAGTCAGAATTACCAAATGTACAGGAAGGAAATGTTTTATTTATCGAAGCACTCAACACATTTTACTCTCTCTCTTTTATGACCGAGTATGGAAATAAGCATGATAGTCACCAAACAGCCGTAGTTTAAAATGTGCTGAGGTGTCATAAAACAAACATTCCTTTCTTTTCCTTTTTCAAACAGCCGTAGTTTAAAATGTGCTGAGGTGTCTTTAAACAAACATTCCTTTCTTTTTCAAATAGCCATAGTTTAAAATGTGCTGAGGTGTCTTTAAACAAACATTCCTTTCTTTTCCTTTTTCAAATAGCCGTATTTTAAAATATGCTGAGGTGTCATTAAGCAAACATTCCTTTCTTTTCCTTTTTCAAATAGCCGTAGTTTAAAATGTACTGAGGTGTCTTTAAACAAACATTCCTTTCTTTTTCAAATAGCCATAGTTAAAAATGTGCTGAGGTGTCTTTAAACAAACATTCCTTTCTTTTCCTTTTTCAAATAGCCGTAGTTTAAAATATGCTGAGGTGTCATTAAACAAACATTCCTTTCTTTTTCTTTTCCAAATAGCCGTAGTTTAAAATATGCTGAGGTGTCATTAAATAAACATTCCTTTCTTTTCCTTTTTCAAAGTAAAGTTTGTTTTATTTAACGACGCCGCTAGAACACATTGATTTTTTATCTTATCATCGGCTATTGGACGTCAAACCCGCTGTCGCCACATAGGCTACTCTTTTACGACAGGCAGCAAGGGATCTTTTATTTGCGCTTCCCACAGGCAGGATAGCACAAACCATGGCCTTTGTTGAACCAGTTATGGATCACTGGTCGGTGCAAGTGGTTTACACCTACCCATTGAGCCTTGCGGAGCACTCACTCAGGGTTTGGAGTCGGTATCTCGATTAAAAATCCCATGCCTCGACTGGGATCCGAACCCAGTACCTACCAGCCTGTAGACCGATGGCCTGCCACGACGCCACCGAGGCCGGTTTCCTTTTTCAAATAGCCGTAGTTTAAAATGTGCTGAGGTGTCATTAAACAAACCTTCCTTTCTTTTTCAAATAGCCGTAGTTTAAAATGTGGCATTAAACAAACATTCTTTTCTTTTCCTTTTTCAAATAGCCATAGTTTAAAATGTGCTGAGGAGTCATAAAACAAACATTCCTTTCCTTTCCTTTGCCATAGAAATGCCTTTATATCTTGATAATATTTTTGGAGTTAAAACATACATGATGAAAAATTCTTCAAAGACTGAGTTAACAGAAAAAGTATGTTCAGCCACTTACTGGTTTGTACGTGATGAAATTAGTTCCATTAAAGAGTGTGTCTCTTTTTTATGTCATTATTGGGGAGATCAGAACTGATTTTCAAAAAGGTTGAATGGAAAGTTTCACTCCCATAATTATAGCGTGATAACAAAATTGATTTTTAAGAGAAAAAGGGCAAAAGATCTCTTACTGCCAGACCTAGAGTAACTAAAACCTTCTTTTTTTTTTCTTCTTTTTTTTCTTTTTTTTTAATAGTAGCAACTAATAGTTTCTGAGATAGGGCATATAGGTAGGGCATAGTATCTCATATACATGTAGTATGTCACCAGTTCAAAGGTTAAAGTTCATCCAAGTTTAAGTACATGGCCATGCCTGTCACTGGGGAGATATATACATGTCACAGGATTTGTTATTTAAAGTGGGGGTTTTCTGCTTGATTTGAATTAGTTAGCTATAGTGGTAAAGTGCTTGCTTGATACATGGTCGGTCTGGGATCAATCTCTGTTGGTGTGTCCACTGCATTGTGTGTCCACTGCATTGTGTGTCCAGTGCACCACGACGGGTACATCAAAAGCTGTGGTATGTGCTATCCTGTCTATGGGACGGTGCATATAAAAGATCCCTTGTTACTAATGGAAAAATGTAGCTGGTTTCCTCTCTAAGACTATCAGGTCAGGTCAGAGTGTTTAACGTGCACATTTAAAACAAGCTGTTGTAGCGCACGCCTATCCTGGGCACAAGTGCCGGCCTCAGCCGGCTCCTCCGTCCAGGACAGGAAAGGTTTGGGATGGGTTGGAGGGGGGGGGGGGGGACTGCCTCCACTAGCAGGTGCAAGGGAGCACCAGCAGTCCGACCGGGGCCGGTAACAGGTGGAGGTAATTATATGTCAAAATTGTGCTCTTGTGGTGTTGTTAAACAAAACAAATTTTTACTTTTTCTAATACCATTGGTCTAGACATAGCAATAGGAGTTTGTTCATGTCTCAATGAATGTAAAAATTACGCTGTCAGGGAACATCATATCTGATGCATAAGCTCCTGAATCTTTTTTTCTTTAAAAAAGAAGAAGATTACTTCAATATTTAATAGATTTGTTTTACCAATTGTCCAAAATGATTTGTCAGCTTTTAATGATTTGTAAAAGAATCATTTTGTATTCTCATATAACCAAATGATATTAACGGAATAATACATATTAGAATTGTGTATTACAGCTATTCATGTGGGCTTATTCCGATTGCTTTTCTGTATGACGGTCTCGGGGGATTGGTTACTTTGTATTGTCTATTACAGCCGTCACTTGTCATTGAAATACAGCTGATTTGATGTTACTAGATTCCATCGATATACATGGATCTTGTTACATGGCAGACAGTATCGGACGGAAGTCATTTCTAGGCGTGTTGGTTTGATCTTGTCAAGTCACAAATCATTTACAAACTGATGCCAGTTTTAAAGCTGTAGACTTGGTTATATGAGGTGGGATGAAGCCTAGTGCTCGTATGATGCGTGGTTGGTCTGGGATCGATCCCTGTCGGTGGGTCATTTGGGTTATTTCTGATTCCAGCTGGTGTTACACAACTGGTGTTAACAAAAGCCATGGTATGCACTATCTTGTCTGGGATACTGCATATAAAAGATTCCTTGCTGGTAATCTGAAAGAGAAGCCCATTACATGGCGGCAGCAGGTTTCCTCTCTCATTATCTGTATGGTCCATACCATGTGTCCAATATCGTACAATGGGGATTAAAATGTGTTGATGGTGTAAGCGACGTAATATTTGAGTTTTAAAAAAAGATTTGTATGGTGAAGTGAGATTGCATCTTTAAAACATATTTGCAAGCATGATAAAATGAAATTTCCTCTTAAAAAAGAGTTGTATGGTGATGTAAGTTTTGAATTAAAAAAACAAAAACAAAACTTGGTGACTTCAGATTTCAGCTTTAAAACAGATTTGTATGGTGACCTCACATTTAGCTTTAAAAGTAGATTTGTAGGGTGACTTCAGCTTTAAAACAGATTTGTATGGTGACTTCAGATTTCAGCTTTAAAACAGATTTGTATGGTGACTTCAGCTTTAAAACAGATTTGTATGGTGACTTCAGATTTCAGCTTTAAAACAGATTTGTATGGTGACTTCAGATTTCAGCTTTAAAACAGATTTGTAGGGTGACTTCAGCTTTAAAACAGATTTGTATGGTGACTTCAGATTTCAGCTTTAAAACAGATTTGTATGGTGACTTCAGATTTCAGCTTTAAAACAGATTTGTATGGTGACTTCAGATTTCAGCTTTAAAACAGATTTGTATGGTGACTTCAGATTTCAGCTTTAAAACAGATTTGTATGGTGACTTCACATTTAGCTTTAAAACAGATTTGTATGGTGACATCACATTTAGCTTTAAAACAGATTTGTATGGTGACATCACATTTAGCTTTAAAACAGATTTGTATGGTGACCTCACAATTTAGCTTTAAAACAGATTTGTATGGTGACTTCAGCTTTAAAACAGATTTGTATGGTGACTTCAGATTTCAGCTTTAAAACAGATTTGTATGGTGACTTCAGATTTCAGCTTTAAAACAGATTTGTAGGGTGACTTCAGCTTTAAAACAGATTTGTATGGTGACTTCAGATTTTAGCTTTAAAACAGATTTGTATGGTGACTTCAGATTTCAGCTTTAAAACAGATTTGTATGGTGACTTCAGATTTCAGCTTTAAAACAGATTTGTATGGTGACTTCAGATTTCAGCTTTAAAACAGATTTGTATGGTGACTTCACATTTAGCTTTAAAACAGATTTGTATGGTGACTTCACATTTAGCTTTAAAACAGATTTGTATGGTGACATCACATTTAGCTTTAAAACAGATTTGTATGGTGACCTCACAATTTAGCTTTAAAACAGATTTGTATGGTGATTTCAGCTTTAAAACAGATTTGTATGGTGACTTCAGATTTCAGCTTTAAAACAGATTTGTATGGTGACTTCACATTTAGCTTTAAAACAGATTTTTATGGTGACTTCACATTTAGCTTTAAAACAGATTTGTATGGTGACCTCACAATTTAGCTTTAAAAGTAGATTTGTATGGTGACTTCAGATTTCAGCTTTAAAACAGATTTGTATGGTGACTTCAGATTTCAGCTTTAAAACAGATTTGTATGGTGACTTCAGATTTCAGCTTTAAAACAGATTTGTATGGTGACTTCAGATTTCAGCTTTAAAACAGATTTGTATGGTGACTTCACATTTAGCTTTAAAACAGATTTGTATGGTGACTTCACATTTAGCTTTAAAACAGATTTGTATGGTGACTTCACATTTAGCTTTAAAACAGATTTGTATGGTGACATCACATTTAGCTTTAAAACAGATTTGTATGGTGACCTCACAATTTAGCTTTAAAACAGATTTGTATGGTGATTTCAGCTTTAAAACAGATTTGTATGGTGACTTCAGATTTCAGCTTTAAAACAGATTTGTATGGTGACTTCACATTTAGCTTTAAAACAGATTTGTATGGTGACTTCACATTTAGCTTTAAAACAGATTTGTATGGTGACCTCACAATTTAGCTTTAAAAGTAGATTTGTATGGTGACTTCAGATTTCAGCTTTAAAACAGATTTGTATGGTGACTTCAGATTTAGCTTTAAAACAGATTTGTATGGTGACTTCAGATTTAGCTTTAAAACAGATTTGTATGGTGACCTCACATTTAGCTGATTTGTATGCATGGTAACATTAATTTTCAGCTTTAAAAAAGATTTGTATTTTGAATTGAGATTTGAGCTGTGTAACATAACTAACTCGGACTGACACCCAGTGGCTGATGTGTCCTTTTTGTCCTATAGTTTGAACTTCTAGCCATTTGTATTCTTTTTTCTTATAAGTTTCCAAGATCGTTACACAGGGCTCAAACTTAATGATGAGATATAAATTACTGTAGGTAGAGACCATCACCTATGGCACTTTTGTGCCGTCGATAAAGCTCCTCAACAATGGCAAAATCTGTACACCTGGTGTACGTTGTCTGCCAGTATTTAACATTTGCACATTTGAAATATACATAGAACAAAATAGCCCTTCAGTCATGTTTATTTGTCACTTTTTAAAAACTAGCCATTGACAGGCTCACAATAGCCGTCGGTGGGATGTTTCACCCATGGCAATTCTTTTCAAAATTGCTGTGGGAGACAAATTCTTAAGTTAGAGCCCTGTTACACATTTATGAACAGTTATTCTCATTCTAGTCACTGCACTGCGACTGGTTACGGTATATCGAAAGCCGTGGTATGTGTCATCCTGTCTGGGGGATTGTGCATATAGAAGATCCCTTGCTACTAATGGAAAAATGTAGTTGCTTTCCTCTCTAAAACTATGTCAAAATTGTGCTCTTGTGGTGTCTTGTTAAACAAAACAAATTTTAACTTTTTCTAATACCACAAAATGTATTGTTCGTATAGTTAAAAACATGTACCTCTGAGAAGTAACAGTTATGGAGACAAGTTCTAGTCTATTTTTTAAAGGTATTTCCCAGTTTCAACTTCACAGACTCTTGTTTCACTCTGTTGTAACTTTATCCAAGTGTGTTACAGGTTTGTAGATTAACTAAACTTAGTGTCGATTTTCACGATTGAAACTAGAGTCTGACACTTAAACAATTAATAATTAAATTTCCGTTGCATTCATTACAACATACATGTAACATCATCCTATTGGTCCAGATGTAACAACGGGAGTTTGTTAATTTCTCGATGAATGTAAAAAATACGTCGTCAGGGAACGTCATATCAGATAACATCATATCAGATAACGTCATATCAGATAATATCATATCAGATGACGTCATATCAGATAACATCATATCAGATGACGTCATTTTATATGGGCAAGTTGTCTTATTGAGTGTTATTGTTTATGGACCAAAAATAATTCAAAATAAAGTGTGCAGTTTTAGAGTTATTATTAGCAAGTGTGATTCAAATTTAATTATAAATATTGTCTGTTATTTCTTTTATGTTCATCTGGATATGAAAAAAAAAAAAATCTGCAGATGATTTTTTCATACCCCGATGAATGTAAAAAAATAACAGACAATTCTGAATAATGTGGCTGTCATGTTTCTATTGTATTACTAATACTGAACGACACCAAGTGTTGAAGCACTGGTTGGGATGAGAAAACAAAACACCCAAAACAATGTCAGTCAGTAATGAATTTCAAGCATTTTATCGTTTCAGGCTTTTGCTGAAGAGGCTGGCTGCTTATTAGTCCCCTACCGGTCCAACCGGAGGAGACTATATGTTTCATCTCTATCTGTCTGTTCGTCGGTCCATCTGTCTGTCCCACATATGTTTTTTGGATGTTTTTTACAGAAGGCTTTGAGATATTGAGCTGAAATGTACTGTTACAGATCAAGTTTGACTTTCATGACCATTTACCTATTTTTGATGGAGTTATGGCCCTTGAACTTAGGAGATGTGAAAATGTGCATGGAGATATCAAAGATGAAATTTTGTATATAGCTTTATCATTTGTATATAGCTTTACAGATCAATTTGAAGTTTCATGGTGAATTACCCACTTTTCAGAGTTATGGCCTTGAATTTAGGAGATACAAAAAATTGTTGGGCCAGGTAAGGGATATGTATTGCTTTAGCAGTACTCTCATAATGCTTGTTTGCTCTGTCTTTGTCAAGTAATTAGATCTATTTCAAGATGTTTACATGATATTGTTATTGACGAGACAGGAAAAGATCAGTGTTTACATTAATGGTTACAGGTCTTTAAATGGTGCTTTTAGTGACACAGCGCTCTGCAGTTACGGTGCTGTTTTTCTTTCATAATTCTCATTTTCCATAATTTGCTGCGGCCAATCAAACATGGTTGCGTGGGCTTTGTTATATCAGAGATGGTTATTATTTGGATACAAGTTTCGTCATGACAATAATTTCGTTTTCCTAAATAATTATATCCGTATGAAAGAGACATGCATATAGGTTTTTAAAATAACTAGCAGTTTTATAGTTGTTACGAATGCACATTAATTTCGTCATGACTGTAATTTTGTTTTCTAAAATAGCCTATTGACTTAATACAGTGAAACCCTTCTAAACCGGACACCTTTGATACCAATAAAAATGTACTGTATTAAGAGGGATCCGGTTTAGAGAGGTTCTATACTGGTTTTTAAAAAGGGACTCTGTAAAAACGTCCAGTTTACAGAGGGTCTGGTTTTGAGAGGTTTTACCATAGTATTATTAATACATGGAGCTGAGTTTCTAAAATAAATAGGGGTTTTTTATAGTCGTTCTGCATGTTTCATCATTTCATTTTCTAAATATTTATTTAATAAATTTAGTTCAGTTTTTAACATGAGGTCCCATTAAAAAATTATTACTTTTTCATCCTGGTCACCTGAAAAATGTAAAGTGGGCTGGTAGTTTTTTTATTATTAGTTTTTTCTGCTAAATATGGAACTCCAAACTATTTTGACAGGAGTGAAGGTCAATAGACCATTTTCATAAAAATAAAGAGGCAAAGCTTAGTAAATAATATAGCTGTTTTAGGGCTGTTGTTTTTTAAAATTTGAATGGCATTAGTATTTAGATCACATCATGTTGCATCTCCCTACAATAACAATCAGGGGTGGGAATTCTCCTCGGATCAGCTGTTTTCCTCTCATGGAATATTGTGTTTCTTCGCATTTTAATCGTCCTTTCCTCCAAAATGTGTCAGATGGCACAGATTTTAACCTAGGATTTCAAGAATTTCCGGGACCCCACAAGATTTCCTCTTTTTTTACAGTTCACCAATTCCCACCCCTGAACAATAAAACTGGGTGCCTGACGTTTCCTATTCTTTTCTCATTAGTTTGCATGCATGAATACCTGTAGTTGAGTTTCTAAAATAAGTGGCTCGCTTGATGTACGGTTGGTCTGGGATCAATCCCCATTGGTGGGCCCATTGGTCTATTTCTGCACCCAGGCTGGTATATCAGAGGCTGCAGTATGTGCTATCCTACCTCCTCCTTCTTCCTTCCTTCTCTCTAAACTATTTCCTGTCTGTCTCTCAAAGTCTCGATCTGTCTGGCTGTCTCGTCTCTCTTACTCTCTCTTGTCTCATCTCTCTCTCTCTCTCTATCTCTCTCTCTCTCTGTCCTGTCTGTCGTCTGTCCTGTCTGTCTGTCTGTCTGTCTGTCTGTTCTCTCTCCTTTCTCTATCTCCCTCTCTCCTCTCTCTCTCTCTCTCTGTCTGTCTGGTCTGTTTCTCACTGTCTGTCTGTTGGACATGTCACTGTCTGTGTACTCTCTCTCTCTCTCCTCACTACTCTACTCTCTCTCTCTCTCTTCTGTCACCATCTCACTGACTCTCTCTCTCTCTCTCTCTCTCTGTCTGTCTCTGGACTCACGGACTTCTGTCTGTCTGTCTGTCTGGTCTCTCTCTCTCTCTCTCATCTCTCTTCGCTCTCTGGTCCGTGCTCTCCCTGTTCTCTCGCTCTGCAGTTCTACTGTACTGTCTGTCTGTCTCTCTGTCCATCAACTCTCTCTACAGTCCTCTCTGTCTGTTCTGCCTGTCTGTATACTAGTCAGGACTGGCTGTCAATTGATCCCTCTGTGTCTACTCTGTCTCTCTGTCCTCATCTCATCTAGGAGTTCTCAGTAGCATCTGCTCTAGTCACTGTCTGTCTGTCTCTCTCTCTCTCTCCATCTCTCTTGACCTGTCTCTCTGCATCTCTCTCTCTGTCTGTCTGGAAAAGTGCTATGTCGCATCTACTCTCGATCTCGTCTTGTCTGTCTGCCTGAGCCGCGCTGTCTGCTGTCTCGGGATCTCGCTCTGTCTCAACACACTCGGATCTCTGTCCTGGTCTGTCTGGGCTCTCTGTCTGTCTGTCTGTCTCTCTCTCATCTCTCTCTCAGTGGTCTCTCTCTCTGCTGTCTGTATCTCCTGTGCTGTCGTCGGTCTCTCTCTCTCTCTCTCTTTCTGGAGGAGTCTCTCTCTCTCTCTCTGTCTGTCTGCTCTGTCTTACTCGCTGTGGCTCTGTCTGTCTGTCGCTGACTGTCTCTCTCTCTCGCTCTCTCTCAGGATCTCTCTCCTCTCGACTTCACCACTCTCTCCTCCTCCTCCTCTCCTCTCTCTCTCTCTCTCTGTCTGTCTGTGTGTCCTCTCTGTCTGTACGTGTCTGTCTGTCTGTCTCTCTCTAGAGAGCTTTTGGATGTCAAACCTTTGGTAATTCTGACTCATAGACAGAGGAAACCTGCTACAGTTTCCCATTAGCAGCAAGGGATCTTTTATATGCACTTTTTCACAGGCAGGAAAGCACATACCACAGCCTATGACCGGTTGTTTTGTGCTGGTTGGAATGAGAGAAAAATTCAATCAGTTGAATGGATCCACCAAAGTTATTCGATCCTGCGACACAAGCACCTCAGGCACCTCAGGCGAGCACTCAACCAACTGAGCTCAATCCCACCCCTCCCTGATAAGTACTGTGGATGAGGGTTTTGGTTGCAGTTGTCACTTTTTGCTGCTACTATTTTTGTCTTTCCTAAATTCTTTCCACCAGGATACCAACAGTCAAACTACTTTCTACACCAACACTGATGATTTAAACATTGTTTAATCATAATCATTTGTTAAAATAATTATTTCCAACAAAAACATCTTTTCAGAAGAAACACCAACAAAGAAAGATAAATACATAATGTCCTGTGTTCCATCAATATATGCAGCTGAATAATACATAAAAATCAATTGGAAACAGTCTTTACACCTGAAAATAGTTACTTTGGTCGTGGTGATTTAAAGGCAGTGTGTTTTTCTCAATTGTTCTGTTTTCATAATACTTCCATGTATATCGTGTTTCAGTCATGTTCTGTGTTGATGCATGGTTTGTAATAACCATGTCATATCATATTGCACCATTTACTTCGTAACCTGTGAAATGAAACAGTTACTACATATATAATATATAGTTACTGACTTGTTCCTTTCCAGAGGTATACACATATACATCCATATCATATATGACGTTTTCTTGGTGTTTGGATTTACCAGTGACATACCTCCATATCATATATATTACACTGGTGGTATGTTGATATCTCAGATATATACCACCATGTCATATATGTCCATTGGTGAGATTGTGATACCACTGAATTAAATACATCCCTTCATGTATGTTTCTCTAGTAATATAATATATACACATGTCCATGACATATGTTTTACAGATGAGATTATGATACCAGTGATAATATATTCCTTCATGTGTTTCACTGATGAAATTGTTATTCCACTAAATAATATATTCCTGTGTGTGTTTTACTGGTGATAAGTTTGTTTTATTTAACAACACCACTAGAGTTACATGTACTGGTGATAAAATAATATCACTTGTATCCACGTCATATATTTCACATGTGAGACTGTTATAAAACTAATATACTCCTTGGTGTGTTTTACTGGTGATAACGTAATATCGCTTGTATATAAATCCACGTCATATGTTTTCACTGGTGTGATTGTTATAAAACCAATATATTCCTGTGTGTGTTTTATTGGTTATAAGGTAATATCACTTGTATATAAATCCACATCATATATTTTTACTGACTGGTCAGATTGTTATAAAACTAATATATTCCTATATATTATATGGTTCACTTGTGATATGATACACTGTAGTATATATTATTTCACTGGTGAGATTGTTATATAACTAATATATTCCATCATGTATGGTTCACTGGTGATATGATGATACACTGTAATATATATATTATTTCACTGGTGAGATTGTTATATAACTAATATATTCCTTCACATATGGTTCACTGGTGATATGATACACTGTAATATATATTATTTCACAGGTCAGATTCTTATATAACTAATATATTCCTTCCACTGATGATATGGAGATACACTGTGAAGTATACATATCTTGGGGATTTTTTTACTATACCAACGACACTTCCATATCATATGTCCGAATCCCATTAGACCTTGTGTTATATAAAGTACTTCTATACTGGAGCTGCTTGTGAATTTTTTTAAACCCGAATATATGCAGGAAGATCATGCGGAACTTCTTGCCGAACACGCAGTACATGATGAAGTTGACTGCAGAGTTCACCTCCACCATGAGCGTGCACATCGTGTAGAATCGCAGGTAGTGTGTGTTGACGCGCAGGTAGAACGCCTCGACGGACGCGAGCAGAATGTTGTCGATGATCGACGGGAACTGGCACACGAGGAACACGATGATGACGGCGATCAGCATCACTGTGAGGTTATGCTCTCGCTGCGCCGATGTCGAGATCTGCTGACGCATGAAGCGCGACCGGTTGAGGGCACGCATCAGGGCTGTGTTGAGGACGAGCAGGATGCAGAAAGGGATGAGGAACATGAAGAAGAGCTGCAGGTACACGAGGTAGACCTGCTTGAAGACCTGGTGGTCGCCAAACGCCGTTGTGTTGGGCACCGCCTGAGTCTTGTTGCTGCCGGCGACCACGTGCACCTGGATGCGGTAGTGGAAGTAGCGCGGGATGTTGTAGACGACCACCCACAGGAAGATGAGCATCATGGCCTTCTTGGCGCGCGACTTGGTGCACATGTTGGCCGCGTGCAGCGGCTTGCAGACGGCGATGTAGCGCTCCACGGTGAAGGCCACACACGTGTAGATGGAGCCCATCTGGGCGGCCAGACCGATCGGGTAGCCGAATGGAACCGCGTGGTTGTAGTTGAAGTAGTAGTCCTCCAGGATTGGGGTCTCCGGGTACAGGTTCGGGAGCCCGAAGAACAGGATCATGGTCACGAGGATGATGTTGTCGTAGATGGCCAGCGTGATGAGGTAGAGGGAGGTGGACGACTGCATGCGCCGGTGTCTCAGCACGATGATGGAAAGAGTGTTGGCGATCAGGCCGAAGGCGGCGAGGGTGTTTCCGAAGATGCCGAGAACGTAGAAGTTGAACGCCCTGATGCTGGTGCTCTCCGCCTGCAGGCTGTGGTTGGTTGGAGAGTAGAATGTTTCGTTGAGCAATGTGTACATTATGTTGGTGGTAAATTCCACCATTGTGCCGTCAGTCTCGGCCTCTCTGATCACAGGCTGAAAAGACAAAAAAAAAAAGACAAGATAAAATAAATATTAAATTTCATTGTTTCTTTGTTGTACTTCACACATGACTATTGACCCATCAGATTTTAACTGACATGCATGTAGGGTGCGGTCACACTCATACTCCTCAGAAATTAAAGTGGTATTCTAGACAGTTCTAGACAAATGTGAGAATTCTGTAACAGCCTTTACAAACATGGTGGTTGGGATGACAAGACTAAGTATTTTTAAAGAATAACTCAATTTCCTTCGAGGACAAGACAATAACGTTTATATCAGAAGTATAATTTGACTGTTGTTTTTTTCTCTCGCGTGACGTGACAATAGTACGACAGCCCATTAGATAATGGTGGATCATTAGTGCTTCAGGTGGATTTACTTTTTTTTGGGTTAAAACTAATTTTGTCAGTCTCTGAGTGCAGAAAGTGCAGCCTGTTTGATATGTGATGAATCTACTGATCTCAGTCAACCAACATGACATTTTGATTGATTTTAGATCCCTGATGTCCAAACTCTTAGTCTAAATGTGTAATTCGGAAAATTAGATTTTAGTGTGACTTAATTACCTTCGAGACTTTATCATTGTCATCATCATCATCAATCATCATTATCATCATCATTACCACAATCATCATCATCTTAATCATTATCATCATCATTTAACATTATCATCACCACCATTCTCATCCTTATCATCTTAATCATTGTTATCATCAATCATCATCACCATCATCTTAATCATTATCATCATCACCTTTCTCATCCTTATCATCTTAATCATTGTTATCATCAATCATCATCACCATCATCTTAATCATTATCATCATCACCTTTCTCATCCTTATCATCTTAATCATTGTTATCATCAATCATCATCACCATCATCTTAATCATTATCATCATCACCTTTCTCATCCTTATCATCTTAATCATTGTTATCATCAATCATCATCACCATCATCTTAATCATTATCATCATCACCTTTCTCATCCTTATCATCTTAATCATTGTTATCAATCATCATCACCATCATCTTAATCATTATCATCATCATTTAACATCATTATCATCACCACCATTCTCATCCTTATCATCTTAATCATTGTTATCATCAATCATCATCACCATCATCTTAATCATTATCATCATCACCTTTCTCATCCTTATCATCTTAATCATTGTTATCATCAATCATCATCACCATCATCTTAATCATTATCATCATCACCTTTCTCATCCTTATCATCTTAATCATTGTTATCATCAATCATCATCACCATCATCTTAATCATCATCATCATCATTTAACATCATTATCATCACCACCATTCTCATCCTTATCATCTTAATCATTGTTATCATCAATCATCATCACCATCATCTTAATCATTATCATCATCATTTAACATCATTATCATCATCACCTTTCTCATCCTTATCATCTTAATCATTGTTATCATCAATCATCATCACCATCATCTTAATCATTATCATCATCATTTAACATCATTATCATCATCACCTTTCTCATCCTTATCATCTTAATCATTGTTATCATCAATCATCATCACCATCATCTTAATCATTATCATCATCACCTTTCTCATCCTTATCATCTTAATCATTGTTATCATCAATCATCATCACCATCATCTTAATCATTATCATCATCATTTAACATCATTATCATCACCACCATTCTCATCCTTATCATCTTAATCATTGTTATCATCAATCATCATCACCATCATCTTAATCATTATCATCATCACCTTTCTCATCCTTATCATCTTCTTAATCATTACCATTATCACCATCACCAATCAACATCGTCACCACCACCATCATCATTAACACCACCACCATCATCATCATTAATATCATCAACATCATCACCAATATCATCATCATTAACACCACCACCATCATCATTAACACCACCACCATCATCATCATTAATATCATCAACATCATCACCAATATCATCATCATTAACACCACCACCATCATCATTAACACCACCACCATCATCATCATTAATATCATCAACATCATCACCAATATCATCATCATTAACACCACCACCATCATCATTAACACCACCACCATCATCATCATTAATATCATCAACATCATCACCAATATCATCATCATTAACACCACCACCATCATCATTAACACCACCACCATCATCATCATTAATATCATCAACATCATCACCAATATCATCATCATTAACATCATCATCATCATCATCAGTATTGTCTGATAAAATATGAGGTGTGTATGCCTAACCAGCAGCATGTATTGTAAATTATCAATTTATAAAATAAACATCACTGTTCAGAATTGAGAGATAAAAAAAAAGAGGAAAAAAAAAGAAATGTTTTATTTAACGACGTACTCAACACATTGTATTTTCGGTTACATGGCATCAGACATGTGGTTAAGGACCACACAGATATTGAGAGAGGAAACCCGCTGTCGCCACTTCATGGGCTACTCTTTTCGATTAGCAGCAAGGGATCTTTTATATGCACCATCCCACAGACAGGGTAGTACATACCACAGCCTTTGATATACCTGTCGTGGTGCACTAGATGGAACTAGAAATAGCCCAATGGGCCCACCAACAGAGATCGATCCCAGACCCGACCGCACATCAAGCGAGCGCTGTACCACTGGGCTATGTCTTGCCGAATTGAGAGATAAATACCTCTGTATGTTTAAGTTTGTTTATAGTCCATTATAGGGAATTGATGAACTTGCACATTACTGTGTACCAAATGATGCTACCGGTGATTAATAAATCAATGTGCTCTAATGGTGTTGTTAAACAAAAACAAACTAAATAATGCTAGAACTGGTATTTAAACATACTGTTAAGTTTTAAACCCATACCAACTTTCATGACATAGTTTACAACAAAAAAAAACCCATTGAGTTTAAGTAAGGAAAAAAGGTTGTTTTTAGAGGAAGTGAAGGCAAAATGCGGCAACAGCCCAGGTAAGCAGTTACACCTGGATTGTTAGTACTATATAGTGATCGCTATGCAGTATAATACAGACTAAAAGTCAGAATAACATGTGCAATTGCATTACCTTGGCTTTTTTCATCAGTTGCCTTCATCTCTATATCAAAAAAAAGAAATTTAATCTATACACTTTGATGGTAATTTGAATACAAAACTTTTTTTATTTATATTAAAAGATTTTATGTAAAATATGTTGTGGGAGTTGGTATATGTTTAAAACTTTATATTTTTTTTTTTTTTTTAGCATTATTCATTATTCATTTTGACACTAAAAGCTTGATTTAAAAAATAATAATTTTAATGTTTTCCTTTTTATACTACCATATCTGCTAGTAAGGTTACAGTTATTAATAATGTGTTGTTCTTATCTACATGTATAGACAGCTTGTTCTTAATGTGCACGTAATTCAAAACCTATAACCATGACTAATATTTAGGTTTTTCACCTCTATTTATTTTGCATAGACATATCCGAGCATTCATAATTTATTATCCACATAGTTCAAGATATTCAGGGAAATATAACCATTATGACATGTCGATTATAATGATTTCATGTGCACATTGAATGATGTAATTTTGAGAAGTGACGTCATGACATAATGTGGCTTCCCCAGTTTTTAGTTCTGTATAATCGCTTACCGAAATAACGTCATTTTCATTGTCTCCTTCTAGTTACTTTGAAATGATCTGTGTTATTTTCATAACAAACAAAAATAAAGAATAATAAAGAAATTTTTAAAAAGTTTGGTTTGTTTAACGACATCCCTAGAGCACATTGATTCATTAGTCATCGGCTATTGGATGTCAAACATTTGGTAATTTTGATATATAGTCGTCAGAGGAAACCCGCTACATTTTTTCTAATGAAGCAAGGGATCTTTTATATGCACTTTCCCACAGACAGGATAGCACACAACACTGCCTTGATATACCAGTCGTGGTGTACTGGCTGGAACGAGAAATAGCCCAATGGGCCCACCGACGGGGATTGATCCCAAACCAACCGCGCATCAAAATAAAGAAATTATTACACTTGCATGTGAATCATAATGATTTTATGACATTCAGTTCTGGATACAAGAATCAACTCTTTTTGTTTCACCACAATTATTGGAGTTGTCTGCCCTTTCAAAATTACCTCACCTAATAGTGAAATGAGAGCCCAACAAAATAAAATTGACGAAAATAATGGGCAATTTTCTTAATAGTACGGAATTCATCACCTACATACCCACCAACATTGCCACCCCTACATGAAGCGGTGATTGACCGAAATAGTCGTTAGCTCCCTGTAAGAACATTACCCTGTACTTACAATGTAAATCACTATCCAGATGACACAAGTTAATTAGTTTTCTTGTCAGCTAAAGTCCAGAATGCCCATTACAATGTTTTAAATATTTGCCAACCAAGTCGCCAGGCTTAAGTTCAGCCGGCTGTTTTTGCTAAATTGCTAAACGTTTGCAAACTATTTGACTTGTTCCCACAGTGGTCATTCAGTTGGCTGAATCAACTAATGGCCTCGGTGGCGTTGTGGTTAAGCCATTGGACTACAGACTGGTAGGTACAGGGTTCGCAGCCCAGTACTGGCTCCAACCCAGAGCGAGTTCTTAAGGGTTCAATGGGTAGGTGTAAGACCACTACACCCTCTTCTCTCTTACTAACTACTAACCAACTAACAACTAACCCAGATAGCTGAGATCTGTTCCCAGGACAGTGTGCTTGAACCTTAATTGGATATAAACACGAAAATAAGTTGAAATGAAATTAATCAATCTGTTGACTGAAACTTATCACAGGGTCTTGGAATGAGCTCAGTGGTAGAATGCCCTACTGGGGTGTGACGGATACAGGACAGGCTGTTAACATACTGACAGCAAACGTTTTTCTTTAACGACACCACTGCAGCACATTGATTTATTAATCAGCGGCTATTGGATGTCAAACATGGTAATTCTGACTCGTAGTCATCAGAGGAAACTTGCTACATTTTCCCTAATGCAGCAAGGGATCTTTTATATGCACTTTCCCACAGACAGGAAAGCACATGCCACTGCCTTTGACCAGTTGTGTGCACTGGTTGGAACGAGAAAAAAAACCCAATGAGCTGAATAGATACACCAAGGTTGTTTAATCCTTCGATGCAAGCACCTTAGGCAAGCACTAAATCCCTCCCCATATACTGATAGAAACAAATTAGGGAACACTTAGCATTATAGTCCGAATTTAATTAACTACTAGCGTTGTGATAGCTGCATTTAATACAAAGATGTAATATATGATTAGATGCCAGTCATGTGGTATGGAGTGTGAGTAACACGATTATAATCTTTCCTGACACCATGGGTGAGGCTATCGGTTGCAGTCACTCTCGGCTGTCAGTTTTTCGATCATCTCATATTTGTTTCCATCGGTCAATCTTTAAAAGTAGGAAGTTGAGAAAAGTAAACAACTATATATCTACTCGATGAAGATGAATAAATAGAGAATAACTAGATAATGACATCGGATATCGGCCTTATCCTGTGAAGGTAAGAATGGGAAATTCCGTGAGGCTCTGCCGAGCAGAATTTCTCATTCAGCAGACCATAAAAATTAAGGGGAAAAACTATTATTTCTGTTATTTCAGCCACATTGTACGATGACCTAGAGGTCAAATGAGCAATTTTGTAATGTAGCTATGCGTGTGACATCATATGAGTGACGTCAAAGTCATAATCTGCTAGTATACGTTTATGACTTTGTTTTAATCAGTCATCATAATCTGTCAATAGAAACAGTGGTTGCAGATTAAAATACAGTAAATGTAAATATGAAAAGTAAACATACATGGCAGCACATGTTGGTACCAACAATCACTGCCTGACCCTTTAAGATACAACCCTCCCCCCTCCCCCCACCACAATCAGTGTTCCTTGGTTGCAATATCAAAGGCAGGTGGTATGTACAGTCCTGTCTATTGGAAAGTACCTGTATAGATTAATTTGAAATTACCATCATAAGGCCTCATAGATATATTCATGAGGAAAGAGAGAAAAAACAAAATTAAAAATGAGAGAGAGAGAGAGAGAGAGAGAGAGAGAGAGAGAGAGAGAGAGAGAGAGAGGAGGGAGGGAGGGAGGGAGGGAGGGAGGGAAGGAGGGAGAGGAAGTGGAAGAGAGATAGGAAGGGTGGGAGAGAGAAAAAGATAGGGGTTGAAGAAAGGAAGGCTTAGAGAAAGAAAGGAAGTGTGGGAGAGAAAGGAAAGGTGGGTGAGGGAGGTTATAATGTGACAACATCAAATAATTCTGCAAAGAAAAAGAAAAGAGAGAGAAAGAGATGATAGGGTGGTAATGGTGATAATTCGGGGGAGGAAATTGGAAGTTACAATGTGACAACATTAAATAATTCTGCTGAAAAGAGGTCAACAAGATTACAGATCTGTCTGACATGTGTTCTGTGGAATACAAACTTTTCAAGTGCGCCATTCCACTCATCACATTAATATCACACGGACGGACGTACTCATTTTTAACGATTGCTACTCTCAATTTTCCAGCGTACTTGGTTTGGTCAACTTCCTTGTGAAGGTCAGACGAGAAATCAGGCCAGGCTTTTAACAGATTCAGCTACGGTTGCCATTAATGGACAAAAATTCAAATAACAGGTTTTTGTCTCGTACAGTGGGAGACTGAAAATCACCAAATCAGACATTTGTAAATATCTTGGGTATTGCTGCTTGTGAATTGTTATTGCACCTGATTGATGGTTAATTTTAAGTCTTCGGTGTGTCCTGTGTGTTTGGTAGTTATACTGGTGAAAGGCGACGTTTTGGGTCATGGTTAATAAGAGAGTAATCATTTACATGTCCTATGTAGTCCTTAGCAAAACAGGCCTAAGGCCACTGCCGCCTACGCTTATCAAATAACCATATTATTTACAATACAGACTTTGTCGTTGCTGTTTCTAAAAGCGGGTTTCTTCCCTCAATATGTGTGATCCTTAACCATATGTCCGATGCCATATAACCTTAAATAAAATGTGTTGAGTGTGTCATTAACTAAACCATTTCTTTCCTCTCCTTCCTGTTTCTAAAAGATGAAGTTGTGTACACAAAATTATCATCTTGACGTGGTTATGGTATTGGGGGCGTGATTTACCTCAGTGGATAGAATGCTCGCTTGAGGTGCCATAGGATCAAACCTTATTGGTGGACCCATTGGGGGTTTTCCCCATCCCAGCCAGTGCCCCCCACAACTGGTACATAAGAGGCATTGTGCATATAAAATATCCCATGCTGTTAATGGAAAAAAGTAGTAGGTTTCCTCTGATTACCAAAAGCTGATGATTAATAGATCAATGTGGTGTCATTAAACAAAACAAACTTTAACTTTGGAATGTAGTGACACCTGAGTACATTGTTTAATCAGTGGCTGTTAGGAGCTTGCAATTTGTTTAAGGTTAAGCTAAAAAAACAATTACATGTTGAAGACCAATTTTAGGGTAGTCGTACACAAAATAAATTTGGAAAACTACATGTTAAGTGAAATGCTGTCCTGTCGGCATGCATGGTTGTTAATAAGTTAGATAGACAAAACTGTGTTCAAAAGTGAACCTATTCCAATATGATCTACAAATTACATAAATTTAGGTATCCTAGATGAATATAAGCAATCTTATCGAATATTAAATATATGTATATTTAGGGGTTTTTTTTTATGTTGTCATATTCAGTACAGTATATCAAAATAAAGTTTTGTGTCATGGCAAAGTAAATGCATAACGGTGATTAGTCCGTTATTTGTCGAGTTTCAAAATAAAAATAATAACAGGTTAACGCAATGTACGTTGTAGGATATCAGCTTTATCGACTTCAAGACGAAATTGGAAATCTGTAAGATTAATCGTTTTCTTTTTTCCCCTAGTTAAACCACACACCTTTTAAGTAACAAATGGAATAGTCTTATTCAACTTACGTGCTAGCACAACAACTATGCTACACGACCCTGAGTCATAACCTAATTTTTTCATTCTGATAATCGTGACAGGCCATCAGTCTACAGGCTAGTAGGTACTGGGTTCAGATCCCAGTCGAGGCATGGAATTTTTAATCCAGATACCGACTCCAAACCCTGAGTGAGTGCTCCGCAAGGCTCAATGGGTAGTTGTAAACCACTTGCACCGACCAGTGATCCATAACTGGTTCAACAAAGGCCATGGTTTGTGCTATCCTGCCTGTGGGAAGCGCAAATAAAAGATCCCTTGCTGCCTGTCATAAAAGAGTAGCCTATGTGGCGACAGCGGGTTTCCTCTAAAAAAATCTGTGTGGTCCTTAACCATATGTCTGACGCCATATAACCGTAAATAAAATGTGTTGAGTGTGTCGTTAAATAAAACACTTCTTTCTTTCGTTCTGATAATTTTCAGTTTTTTATCAGTTACTAATGAATTTTTTTTTTTTTTCTAGGGTGGCCAAGTCAAAGAATGTTGTGGAGTCCAGCCAGGATAGTCTCCCTTTAGGCCCAGCAGCCATCCAGGTGTCCAGTCTACAAGCAGATGGTGAGAAGAGAGACGATATTGAGTCTACTTACGTGGTAAGTGTCATACAACAACTGCTTTCATTCTAGCTAGTAGTATAGCAGACAGCATCTCATCGGATCAAAGTTCAAAGTGCACCTAACTTTGAATGTCGCATTTGTAACAGAAAAAAATTGACCTCCACCGAGGGGATTTGAACCATGGACTCACAGTACGAGATTCCAGCGCTGTACCAAATGAGCTGATATGGACATTCCCACAAGCTACTGCCAGTAGGAGCACTTTATACCAACACTACTACATATTAAATAAGGCGACGCCTGCTATTTGTGAGATGTTGTTTCATCTAGCCAGTAAATCTCCTGCAGTTTAATAACAATATATAGGTAGTAGTATAACAAATAGTTTCTCACCAGGTCAAAGTTCAAAGTGCACCTAACTTAATGTTGCATTAAATAAGGCGACGCCTGCTATTTGTGAGATGTTGTTTCATCTAGCCAGTAAATCTCCTACAGTTTAATAACAATATATAGGTAGTAGTATAACAAATAGTTTCTCACCAGGTCAAAGTTCAAAGTGCACCTAACTTTTAATGTTGCATTAAATAAGGCGACGCCTGCTATTTGTGAGATGTTGTTTCATCTAGCCAGTAAATCTTCTGCAGTTTAATAACAATATATAGGTAGTAGTATAACAAATAGTTTCTAACCAGGTCAAAGTTCAAAGTGCACCTAACTTTGAATGTTGCATTAAATCAGAACACGCCTGCCATTAGTGAGATTTGTGACAGGGTTTGTGGTCATAAAATGTTGTTTCATTGATCTGGCCAGTAAAGTTTTGTAATTTAATTTGAGCTAGTATCAATGTACCAGCTTCTGTCTGTTGTGCTTGAAAGACATGTAGGGTTCTATTAAAATTAGGTTCACAATTTTTATGCAGAAGTAGGGAAGATGAACACAATTTCTGGTATGTTTTAAATTAGCAGCTTAACCCCATGTTTGTTTTCTGATTTACGTTAAGGGTGATGGGTTCTAGTATAATTTTACGAATAGCAGCTTTAGCCACATACATTAATTACTATTGTTTTCTTTGGGATTTGATTTGGTGGTAAACACTATATACACTCAAAACTGTATTAAGTGCATGGACACACAAGGGTATAGACGAAAGTGTCCACTCAAGGGTATAGTCAAAACCGGACACACAAGGGTATAGTCGAAAGTGGCCACTCAAGGGTATAGTCGAAAGTGGCCACAAGGATATAGTCATAAGTGGCCACAAGGATATAGTCGAAAGTGGCCACTCAAGGATATAGTCGAAAGTAGCCACAAGGGTATAGTCGAAAGTGGCCACTCAAGACGGGTGTCTGTAGAAATGTTTGTTATTGTTGGGGGTTTTTTCTTTTGTTACCATCCATACTGCTAATGTGTGTACTATAGTTTACAGTAAATCAGTTTTAGACTTGTTGACTTCTTCAGAAATAATAAAGAATATCTGGGAATTGTACTACGCTTGGGATGTTTTCCCATTAACAAAAGTGTGCAATAAATCTTTATAACCTGAACAGTTTTAAACCCCACTTCTCACAGAGCTCAACTTCCTTATTGCACATGCAACCACTTTGGGGTGCGGTATATATATATAGAATACTAAACCAGCTTGCCTGTCATACCATTTTTATGACATGAATGAACAGGCTTGGTATCTGATGAGCGAAAGCGAGTCAGATAGCAACACTGTTCATGAGTTTCATGAAAATAGTACGACAGGCAAGCTAGTTTAGTATTTTATTTACTACAAACCAACTGCAAACATATACAACATAGTAGTAAGCAGATGTCAAGACCTACATTGTACTACACGTTATTTTTCCACGAATTGGGTCTGCGAGTGATCTGCATCACGCTCACGTCACACTGGCCAATATTACACTAGTTAGATATTGAGTGATTGTTATGACATGAGCAATATCTTACACTGGTTTGTAATAAAAGTTAGTTAATGCATGAACATATCTGTGGCACACCTGGTGATTTGCACACTTTTGATGTTTTGATTTACATCAGTTATAGTTTGTTGCACTTAGGAGGACTGTCACTTGTGAATGAAACCATTGAAAGTGTTCAGATGGCCATGCATACCATGAGTATGTTTACGCAGTAACTTTAACAAACATTATTAATCATTAATCCGACTGTTTGGAATCCATTATGTTTCCAGTTTGTTTTCTCTGTTCGTATTACTACTATTTCATGTGATGGATTGTCGTATAGTAGATGAATCTCCAATTGTCAATCATTCTTAGCTTATACTCGGAGCAAATTAGATGCATTCCAGTCACAGTTTCTTAATTGATCAATACACATTAGAGATGTTGATTTGATGGGATACTATAGCATCCATCAAGGAGTGGCATTGGTGTATTTGCTGCACCTTTTATGAATATTTTTTTTTTTTAAATAGTCCTATTATAGAATAGTAAAACTTGACTGTGGTTGCTTAATACAAGAATTTTAGTGATTTGAGATCAAATTTAGGTGGCCGGTGGCACATAATGAAAGGGATTGTACAACACACATTAACGGCTCTTTTAAATTCGGTAAGTGTGAGTAATGATAGGAATTACATGGAAATTTTCCAATGTTTTTGAAAAATGTTAACGCGTGGCCTCAAGCAAGCTGTAGAGGACATTGCCCGAGCCAGGTTTCTGTGCAACTGGTTTGTAAATCCAGATAATAATCAAATTACACTTCTCAAGCAAGCTGTAGAGGACATTGCCCGAGCCAGGTTTCTGTGCAACTGGTTTGTAAATCCAGATAATAATCAAATTACACTTCTCAAGCAAGCTGTAGAGGACATTGCCCGAGCCAGGTTTCTGTGCAACTGGTTTGTAAATCCAGATAATAATCAAATTACACTTCTCAAGCAAGCTGTAGAGGACATTGCCCGATTCCAGGTTTCTGTGCAACTGGTTTGTAAATCCAGATAATAATCAAATTACACTTCTCAAGCAAGCTGTAGAGGACATTGCCCGAGCCAGGTTTCTGTGCAACTGGTTTGTAAATCCCCATAATAATCAAATTACACTTCTCAAGCAAGCTGTAGAGGACATTGCCCGAGCCAGGTTTCTGTGCAACTGGTTTGTAAATCCAGATAATAATCAAATTACACTTCTCAAGCAAGCTGTAGAGGACATTGCCCGAGCCAGGTTTCTGTGCAACTGGTTTGTAAATCCAGATAATAATCAAATTACACTTCTCAAGCAAGCTGTAGAGGACATTGCCCGAGCCAGGTTTCTGTGCAACTGGTTTGTAAATCCCCATAATAATCAAATTACACTTCTCAAGCAAGCTGTAGAGGACATTGCCCGAGCCAGGTTTCTGTGCAACTGGTTTGTAAATCCCCATAATAATCAAATTACACTTCTCAAGCAAGCTGTAGAGGACATTGCCCGAGCCAGGTTTCTGTGCAACTGGTTTGTAAATCCAGATAATAATCAAATACACTTCTCAAGCAAGCTGTAGAGGACATTGCCCGAGCCAGGTTTCTGTGCAACTGGTTTGTAAATCCAGGTAATAATCAAATTACACTTCTCAAGCAAGCTGAGAGGACATTGCCCGAGCCAGGTTTCTGTGCAACTGGTTTGTAAATCCAGATAATAATCAAATTACACTTCTCAAGCAAGCTGTAGAGGACATTGCCCGAGCCAGGTTTCTGTGCAACTGGTTTGTAAATCCAGATAATAATCAAATTACACTTCTCAAGCAAGCTGTAGAGGACATTGCCCGAGCCAGGTTTCTGTGCAACTGGTTTGTAAATCCAGATAATAATCAAATTACACTTCTCAGAGGAGTTTTTAAAATTTTATACAACAAACATTTGAGTGTGACATTCCAATTATTTTACAGAAAATGAAGGGATTAAAAACATGGAAATAATAACCTTTTAATCCCATCCCTCCAAATTATTATTATTTTTTTAATAATAATACATGCATGCAAAGAGAGGCCCAAAGAAAAAAAAGAAAAAAAGAACGGAAGAGGAATAAATGATAAAAATGTTTAAAGAACTGTGGTGTGACACCCGCAGTTATGTATATAGAGCCATTTCATATACAGCAAAGTACTCTTGTAACGAACCAGAAGGGACCACGATAGTTAGTTCGTTATAGCAGTAGGTCGTCGTACACATTTGCACAAGCTGGTTAGATAGAGAGATAAAATGGGACTTTACAATCAGTTCATACTATGCAGTAGTTCATTCTAAGCATGTTCGTTATAAGTGTACTTTACTGTATAAGGATCTCATTTTTTGTCCCGTCCAGAACACACTATTGCAAAGAATTTGTAAAATGTCTGAAGATTGAAGAAACCGGAAACTGTACAGCACTGGGCCTAGGAATAATTACTAAATTATACAAGTTTGAATCATTGAGAAAGTTAGTTTGTTTTGTTGAACGAAACCTCTAGAGCACATTGACATATTAATAATTATCTATTGGATGTCAAATTTAGTAATTTTGACATATAGTGTTAGAGAGGAAACCTAATATGTCATTTTTCCATTAGTAACAAAGGATCTTTTATATGCACCATCCCACAGACAGGATAGCACATACCACAGCCTTTAATATACCAGTCGTGGTATACTGGCTGGAACGAGAAATAGTCCAATGGGCCCACCGACAGGCATCAATCCCAAACCGACCGCGGAAAAGCAATATGAAAAGAAAAGAAGAATATTGATATTTTTAAATATAGGGGTCAGAGAGGAAACTCACTACATTGTTTTCCATTAGTAGTAAGGGATCTGTTACATCCCACAGACAGGATAGTACATACCATGGCCATTGATTATATACACCATCCAACAGACTAAATATTATATACCATGGCTGTTGTACCAGTCATGGTGCTCTAACTGCAACGAAAAATAGCCCAATATGGGCCCACTGACAAGGATCGATCCTAGACTAACCGTGCGTGTATCAGGTGAGTGCTTTACCACTGGGTTACATGTATGTCCCGCACCCACTGAGAAAGAGCCACTTCCATAAAGTAGATGTATCTAGATGGCTGACACCGTAGTTGTGTGGGTGACAGGGAAGTAAATCATAATTCACCGTCCACCAGACGAATATAAATACAAAGAAGCTGAAAACAACCATTTTGATGGGTGAAACACATAATTATTTACACTGATAATAACCAGTCCATGTTCTGTGCTTCAAAGGTATCTGAATTGGTTGTTATGAATCTATATCTGGAGTAAAGCTTTCACTTTCGGAGACACCCTCTCATTTTGCTGTTTACCGGCTGATAGGACGTCACCACGCACCCCAGGCTTCAGTTCATACTAATTAAATACAGAAATAGGTGATGGAGAATAATATCTCATTCATCAAATTTATGAACAACATAAACACACCAGGCCAGGTGCTTATAAAACTTTTAGAGTCTAGACTCGAGACTCTAATAGAGTCTGATACACTAATGTCTTGACAACGCCATGCATATTGTATGCGTGTGACATCATTAGAGATTGAGTCTGGGCTCTAAACGTTGTTTTATAAGCACAGGCCCAGCCCTTTACGTTCACTTTTTCATCTACAACCCAGATGGCACCTACTTATATTATTCTATACTAGATAGTATGAAATGTTTTAGTCGCCAAATGAAAATAATGCCACCAAATCGGTAACATTGTAGAGGGCTGCACATGTATCACCCTGCAAAATAAAACCTTGTTTAGTTAGACTGTATTTACTTCCCTACTACCTGTGAGTGGGATTAAGTTCTCTCTCTCTCTCTCTCTCTCTCTCTCTCTCTCTCTCTCTCTCTCTCTCTCTCTCTCTCTCTCTCTCTCTCTCTCTCTCTCCCTCTCCCTCCCTCCCTCCCTCCCTCCCCCCCCTCCCCTCCCTCCCTCCCTCCCTCCCTCCCTTCCTCCCTCCCTCCCTCTCCCCTCCCTCTCCCTCTCCCACTCCCTCTCCCTCTCCCTTTCCATCTCCCTCTCCATCTCCATCTCCCTCTCCCTCTCTCCCTCTCCCTCTCTCTCTCTCTCTCTCTCTCTCTCTCTCTCTCTCTCTCTCTCTCTCTCTCTCTCTCTCTCTCCCTCTCCCTCTCCCTCTCCCTCTCCCTCTCTCTCTCTGAATATCAAACTGACCTTACATATATGTGTTAATTAAGTTCCAAGTTAGCCATAGTTTAAAATCATTTGAAGTGTTTTTAAACAAATATTTATTTCCTTCAATCGCCCACCTAACCACCAAGAAGTATTTAACTGGTATCACTGCAGAAGTGTAATAATCATGTTTTTATATGCTACTCACAAATTATGGAGGCTAATTTCCAGTCATTAAGATCCTACATATATGATCCGAATTTTGTAAACAGGATGTCATTTTGTCCACGCTCGTTAATTTTCCGTCTCCCACCACCGATCGGCGGGTTATTTTCCCTGAAAGCCTTAAAAACATTATTGAACCGAACTGAACACCTACAAGATTAAATATATATTTTTCGAGAATGATCTTCCTCTATCCCGATGAAATCCATACAAGACCATTAGGCCACCGGTGATTGACAGATCAACAAGTTATTAACCTAATACGGTGTTTCCTGAGATGGTCTTTTGAGACCGGATCAATGGCTGCATCACTCAAAATATACGTTTACGATGACTGCTTTTATCACCGTGGCCGTGCGGTTTGACAGATAAATGACACATTTTTATATAGTAATCTGATAGCGTTTTGTTTGTTTTTTTTTTTATAGCTAAAAGTGAATATGGTACATGTATGTAGACAGCTGTTTGTTATAGACTGATGTTCTTTGTAGACAGCTGTTTGTTATAGACTGATGTTCTTTGTAGACAGCTGTTTGTTATATACATAGTGTTGTTTGTAGACAGCTGTTTGTTATAAACCGATGTTCTTTGTAGACAGGTGTTTGTTATATATATGGTGTTGTTTGTAGACAGCTGTTTGTTATATACATAGTGTTGTCTGTAAGGTGTTATATACATGGTGTTCTTTGTAGACAGGTGTTTGTGATATACATGATGTCTGTAGACAGGTGTTTGTTATATACATGATGTTGGCTGTAGACAGGTGTTATATATATGGTGTTGTTTGTAGACAGGTGTTTGTTATATACATGATGTCTGTAGACAGGTGTTTGTGATATACATGATGTTGGCTGTAGACAGGTGTTATATATATGGTGTTGTTTGTAAACAGGTGTTTGTTATATACATGATGTCTGTAGACAGGTGTTTGTTATATACATGATGTTGTCTATAGACAGGTGTTATATACACGGTGTTGTCTGTAGACAGGTGTTATATACATGGCATTATTTGTTATATACATAGTGTTGTGTGTAGACAGCTGTTTGTTATAAACTGATGTTGTTTGTAGACAGCTGGTTGTTATAAACTGATGTTGTTTGTAGACAGCTGGTTGTTATATACATGATGTTTGTAGACAGCTGTTTGTTATATACATAGTGTTGTAGTAAGGTGTTATATACATGGTGTTCTTTGTAGACAGGTGTTAGTGATATACATGATGTTGGCTGTAGACAGGTGTTATATACATGGTTTTGTTTGTAGACAGGTGTTTGTTATATACATGATGTCTGTAGACAGGTTTTGTTATATACATGATGTTGTCTATAGACAGGTGTTATATACACGGTGTTGTCTGTAGACAAGTGTTATATACATGGCATTGTTTGTAGACAGGTGTTTGTTATATACATGGCGTTTGTAGACAGGTGTTTGTTATATACATGGTGTTGTCTATAGACAGGTGTTATATACATGGTGTTGTTTGTAGACAGGTGTTTGTTATATACATGATGTCTGTAGACAGGTTTTGTTATATACATGATGTTGTCTATAGACAGGTGTTATATACACGGTGTTGTCTGTAGACAAGTGTTATATACATGGCATTGTTTGTAGACAGGTGTTTGTTATATACATGGCATTTGTAGACAGGTGTTTGTTATATACATGGTGTTGTCTATAGACAGGTGTTATATACATGGTGTTGTCTATAGACAGGTGTTATATACATGGCGTTTGTAGACAGGTTTTGTTATATACATGATGTTGTCTATAGACAGGTGTTATATACACGGTGTTGTCTGTAGACAGGTGTTATATACATGGCGTTGTTTGTAGACAGGTGTTTGTTATATACATGGTGTCTGTAGACAGGTGTTATATACATGGTGTTGTCTGTAGACAGCTGTTTGTTATATACATGATGTCTGTAGACAGGTGTTTGTTATATACATAGTGTTGTCTGTACACAGGTGTTTGTTATATACATGGTGTTGTCTGTAGACAGCTGTTTGTTATATACATGATGTCTGTACACAGGTGTTACATGATGTCTATAGACAGGTGTTTGTTATATACATGGTGTTGTCTGTAGACAGCTGTTTGTTATATACATGATGTCTGTAGACAGGTGTTTGTGATATACATGATGTCTGTAGACAGGTGTTTGTTATATACATGGTGTTGTTTGTAGACAGGTGTTTGTTATATACATGGTGTTGTTTGTAGACAGGAGTTATATACATGGTGGTGTCTGTAGACAGCTGTTTGTTATATACATGATGTTTGTAGACAGGTGTTTGTTATATATATATGGTGTTGTTTGTAGACAGGTGTTATATACATGGTGGTGTCTGTAGACAGCTGTTTGTTATATACATGATGTTTGTAGACAGGTGTTTGTTAGATACATGGTGTTGTCTGTAGACAGGTGTTTGTTATATACATGGTGTTGTCTGTAGACAGCTGTTTGATATATACATGATGTCTGTAGACAGGTGTTTGTTATATACATGATGTCTGTAGACAGGTGTTTGTTATATACATAGTGTTGTCTGTAGACAGCTGTTTGTTATATACATAATGTCTGTAGACAGGTGTTTGTTATATACATGATGTCTGTAGACAGGTGTTTGTTATATACATGATGTCTGTAGACAGGTGTTTGTTATATACATGATGTCTGTAGACAGGTGTTTGTTATATACATGTCTGTAGACAGCTGTTTGTTATATACATGATGTCTGTAGACAGGTGTTTGTTATATACATGATGTCTGTAGACAGGTGTTTGTTATATACATGATGTCTGTAGACAGGTGTTTGTTATATACATGATGTTTGTAGACAGGTGTTTGTTATATACATAATGTTTGTAGACAGCTGTTTGTTATATACACGGTGTTGTCTATAGACAGGTGTTATATACATGGTGTTGTCTGTAGACAGCTGTTTGATATATACATGATGTCTGTAGACAGCTGTTTGTTATATACATGATGTCTGTAGACAGCTGTTTGTTATATACATAGTGTTGTCTGTAGACACCTTTTTGTTATATACATAATGTTTGTAGACAGCTGTTTGTTATATACATGGTGTTGTCTATAGACAGGTGTTATATACATGGCGTTGTTTGTAGACAGCTGTTTGTTATATACATAGTGTTGTTTGTAGACAGCTGTTTGTTATGGACCAGCAATATTTTGAAAAGTTCCCACAGCAAATGTACAAATGGTAGTCTATCGAGGTCATTTTCCAAGGTCGATAGCCTCTCCACCCCCTCTCCCTCCACCCCCCTCCCCCACCGTGGGCATTAATATGTAACCTTTGTTGACCTCTGAAAGTCAGATTGATGGGCTGCCAATCCTGTAAAATATCACCTTGACCCATGCTTAAAAAGCTTTTTGAAGTCTACACTCAAGATTTTTAAGAACACTTTGAGACTTTTTAACGTCATGACAATGCCATTCAAATTCCACTCTTGTGACGTCATTATAAAAATGTGAGTCTAGACTCCCAACATTTTTTGAAGGTCAGGCCCAAGGCCTCAAAGGTAATTAATATAATGGTGTGCCAGCAGGACAACCCTACACCATAGTCTGTGTAATATGTCATGTTAAAATATTATATTTCTTGTTTCTAGTTGATCTTCCCAAGGCTGTCAGTGACATGTTAGCTAATATGTCACCTCTATTTACGTCACTTGTTTTTCTCTTCCCGTTAGGACCATTGGTATGAACCCTGAAACAAACCTGGGCTAACTATATCGAGGAAGTTGACTTTGTTCATTGGTATTTTTAGACTTGAAAACAGTCTGATAATATATTGGTTTTCAAAGGTCAGGCTGATCCCATTGGTGGGCCGCCACATTGTATATATGTCTTACAATTAATATGGCCTTGGTGTCGATATATCCTCCAGACATGCAAACAGTCATTGGTAAAGAAAAAACAAATGATTAAAAGATCTAACAAAGCCACTTTGACTTTATATTTGAGTATTTATTACATAAAACGAAGTGGGATGACATAGCTGAGTGGCCAATTTATCCAATATCGTGTCTCAGTAAAATATATACTGATGAACAAAAAATAAGGGACCACATAACTAGTAGCAATAAATTTAATAATGACAGCAACTAGGGCCTCCACAAGTCCAAAATATAGGACTTGAGTACTCGAGTACTCAAACTCGATCCGGACCTGAGTACCTGACACTTACACCAGATGATGATCGGACTGAGGAATAAAGTAAAATAGCGTTATGCACATGGACGTCAAATCATGCCATTGTATTGCATTTAGAAACTGGTTGATATCTTCAGTGTTGTGAAGGACGGACGGCCAGTTTGAAAACAGAAACAAGTGTAAATTATTGTGTAACTTATATCGCTGATTATCTACTGCTGAAATTATTGTCCTACATTGTCCGTTGTATTACAGTTGATTATTATATTCCACCTTGTATGGGTACTAGAGTCCTGTGAACAGACTCGAGTCTTACTAGACTTGACCCGTGCCCAAGTACCCGAGTACTCAAGTACTCGGGGAGACCCTAACAGCAACCAAAGCCCTCAACAGTGTCCTGGACATTCAATCCCACTTTACTGACATTCAGTCCAATCTGGTCAGTGTCAGTTGGTAGAGCGTTCGTCTGAGGTGCTTACGTCGTTGAATTGAATCCCTTCCATGTACCCATTCTCTGATTAGCTTTTTTTCCATCCCAACCAGTGCCCCACAACTGGTGTATCAAAGGTCGTGGTATGTTCTGTCCTGTCCTGTCTGTGGGATGGAGCATGTAAAAGCTCCCTTGCTGCTAATGGAAAACATTTAGAGGGTTTCCTTTCTAAGACTATGTAACAAAACAAACTTTTAAACTTTTCATGTGTTCTTCCACACAGTGAACAAAATTGTTTTGTTTAAAGACACCACTAGAGTGCATTGATTAATTAATCATCAGCTATTGGATGTTGTAATTTTGACATATAATCATAGAGAGGAAATAGGTTATATTTTTACATTAGTAGCAAGGTATCTTTTATATGCACCATCCCACAGACAGGATAGCACATACCATGGCCTTTGGTATACCAGGCTACTCTTTCTGATTAACAACAAGGAATCGTTTTTTATGCACTATATACCACAGACCGGATAGTATGTACCACGGCCTTTGTTATATCAGTTGTGGTGTACCATGCATCAAGCAAGCATTTTACCAGTGGGCTACGTCTGACGCACTACCTGTAGAAATATAAGTGTGAATTAAGCCCTGTATAGCACGCCCTCACCAGCCAAGCCTAATCACCAACAACCACAGCTTGACAATATTTCCATTTTTTTACTGCATGTTTGATACAACTATTAAACCTGTCACACGTGATTGCGTATACATTTTATTTTTGCTCAATTGGGCGTAACAGAACCGTATTGGCGAGGTCTTAAATCATTGTCAGGGAAATGTGACTCGAGGTTTTTAAACGAAAGAGGAGAGTATTAAGACGTAAATTGAGCCTTAATCCGACGGCCCGTGGTCGCGGTTGCAAGCCAGGAAATGACGGGATTCCCTCGGTGCGATGGGCAGCAATGGGACAATTACTCGTGGAATTGCTGTCACGTTTCGTCTCGTAACGGCGCTCGGTACATATGGTCAAAATGGGATCGCTAACCTTTACTTAATGCCGTGCCACCTCTATTTATTGCTTTCACAGCACAGTCACACTGCATGCAGGAGCGGCTAAATCTGATTTTTAGTATCGATGAAAAAGGAGATGTAGAATGAAAAGGAAAGGAATGTTTGTTTACAAACACCCATTAAACTGTGGCTGTTTTGTGTATAACATTTTGTTATTTTTCTCGTTCCAGCCAGTTCACCACAACTGGTATATCAAAGGCCGTATTATATGCTATTCTGTCTGTAAGATGGTGTATATAAAAGATCCCTTAATTGTTGCTAATTAATGGAAAAATGTAACGGGTGTTGATTGATTCATTTATTCGTTTATCCATTCATTCATTCATTCATTCCATTCATTCCATTCATTCCATTCATTCCATTCATTCATTCATTCAATCAATCATTTGTTCATTCATTCATTGTACTGATTTTAGTATGCATGTTTGTTGAGCAAGATAAAAAATCACTGGAAATGCCCTTTGGATTATTTCCCATTCTAACCAGTAGCTATAGATTCTGCTATCCTATCTGGCAGAAATGCATAAACATTATAATTTGAGGGTACATAATAAAAACAAAACAGGTCATAAGTACCCCTCAGTGTTTGAGATTAAAAATTTTGGCCAGTATCCCAGTTGGATACTAACATTTCAAAATCTAGTATCCCACCTGATAATTTAGTATCCCACTTAAATGAAATTCATAAATAACATCTAACAAATGTGGACAACGCTGTTACTTAACTTCACTAGTAAATGACGACTTTCATTGTTTCAGCGAAAAATAAAAACGCATGATTAAAAAAATTAAAAAATTATATAGTATCCCGGTGGGATACTGGGTTATTGAAGTCTGGTATCCAAAATTAAATTCTGGTATTCCCGGGATATCGGGATACCATTAATCTCGAACACTGCCCCTATTAGGTGCTTAAGGGTTTGAAATGTTTTGAAATTGGACACTGCATTCCATGTACTTCGACAAATTTTAAATAGCAGTTCTCTTACTATAAACTTTCTAAACATTATAGGGGCGAGACGTAGCTCAGTGGTACAGCGCTCGCTTGATGTGCAGTCGGTCTGGGATTGATCCCCGTCGGTGGGCCTATTGAACTATTTCTCGTTCCAGCCAGTGCACCATGACACATAACAAAGGCCATGGTATGTGCTATCCTGTCTGTGGGATAGTGCATATCAAAGATCACTTGCTGCTAATCGAAAAGAGTAGCCCATGAAGTGGCGACAGCGGGTTTCCTCTGTCAATATCTTTGTGGTTCTTAACCATATGTCTGACGCCATATATCCGTAAATAAAATGTGTTGAGTGAGTCATTAAATAAAGCATTTCCTTCCTTCATGTACTTAGACATATTTTAAACAACAGTTTTCTTACTATAATCTTTCTAAACATTCTAAAAATATATCTCATTAATTAAAAAAATTTGAGTGTTTGTAATTTTTCCCTTCGTTCCCTCTGGCAGAAACCCTGACCGTCATCTGCAGTGTAAACAATGTGTGAAGCTATTTTGATAAACACCTGTTGTCCTTTTCATATATACCGGCCTCGGTTGGCGTTGTGGTTAGGCCATCGGTCTACAGGCTGGTAGGTACTGGGTTCGGATCCCAGTCGAGGCATGGGATTTTTAATCCAGATACCGACTCCAAACCCTGAGTGAGTGCTCCGCAAGGCTCAATGGGTAGGTGTAAACCACTTGCACCGACCAGTGATTCATAACTGGTTCAACAAAGGCCATGGTTTGTGCTATCCTGCTTGTGGGAAGCGCACATAAAAGATCCCTTGTTGCCTGTCGTAAAAGAGTAGCCTATGTGGCGACAGCGGGTTTCCTCTAAAAAACAGTGTCAGGATGACCATGTTTGACGTCCAGTAGCCGATGATAAGATAAAAAATCGATGTGCTCTAGTGGCGTCGTTAAATAAAAAAACAAAACTCCTTTTCATATATAGGTTGATTGCACGACGTGCTTTGAAGCATCAAGTCATAACTATTTTAGTAAATCGTGGTTCACTTTTTAGTAAATTGATCCTTGAGTTTATATTTAGTTTGTACTTGAACGATTTGAAGAAAGAAATTTGCTAACGGTTTCCGAGAATATTTGATAATAAGCTGTTTGTTAATGATTTCGAAGCCTCATTATGTTGTCAGTAGACCATTCAGTGCATCATTATATTGTGTCGTTTTCAAAGAGACCGTGTGAGCACAAGTACACTTGTACTTGTAATGAAAAAAAGAGAAATGTTCTATTTAACGACGCACTCAACACATTTTATTTATGGTTATACACATGGTTAAGGACTGCACAGATATTGAGAGAGGAAACCTGCTGTCACCACTTCATGGGCTACTCGTTTTAGGACACCAAATGAGCACACTGATTTATTAATCATTGGGTATTGGATGTCAAACATTTCGTTATTTTGACATATAGTCTTAGAGGGGAAACCCACCACGTCTTTCCACTAGTAGCAAGGGATCTTTTATATGCACCATCCCACAGACAGGGTAGTACATACCACAGCCTTTGATATACCAATTGTGGTGCACTGGCTGGAACGTGAAATAACCCAGTCGGCCCACCAACGGGGATGGATCTCAGACCGACCGAGCATCGAGCGAGCGCTTTACCACCGGGTCACTTCTAATGACTTGATCCAAGTTTGTATTGGTCGACTTTGTCTTATGGAATCGGGATTGAAGTCACAATGGTAAAAGGGTGCACCCAAAATAAGTATGCTAAAAAAATGTGCCCAAAAGAAGTATAAAGTATATAATTAAAAAAATGTAGCAGGTTTCCTCTCTAACAAATCAATGTTGTTAAATATATATATATATATGAAGAGTTTAGGCGCAAACCGCGATATATCCATTTTTTTAATTTTCAGTAAAAGTGATTATATATATATATATTTGAATCTCTGGGTCTGTCTCTAGCTCTCTTGCTAGTTATTTTAAGAGTGCCCCCTTTTTAAACAATTTGTTTACAATATTTTCTTAGAATTTTTGTCATGTGCCCATTTGCCATTGATACGTAGTCTCCCTAAAATATTTCCTACTCTTGGACCATAATGTATATTTTACATTATTTGTAATTCACACAATGTGTCTGAAACTTCCATGGCACAAAAATATGTTTAGTGCTGCTCGTATCTGTCGGGTGTTATTTACATCCGCCATCTATAAATCCTCAGCGGCCGCAATCCTTTATCAATACGGCTTAGAGAGTCTACAGTTGACCGTATGGCTACACGGTACTTTACTTAATTCTCTGATCACGCCGTGTCATTATATCTCCGCTGGTTTTGAATTGGACCCCGTCTGGAGCCCCAGCGGAATAGAAGTACAGCGTTTCGCACTGGTCTTATCAGTCTAGAGTTATTTACATTCACTCGCAGTAAATCCTCAGTCATTGTGGTCTTTTATCAATATATAGCTGTAGAAAGGCTACGGTTTGCCGTGGATTGTAGCCTTTTTGCAGCAGTAATTACGTGATCACTTTCCGATCAAGGGAAAAGTCGTTACGTTTGATTCGTTAATTGTATTTCAGCTAGTTTTGTGAGCGGTGTCGACTGGTAATCTGTGTGAAAAGTTTGTGAAGACGGCAGTGATGAATTTCGAATTGATTGGGATCAGCGCTAATTCATCAAATGGGAAATATCCGCAGAGGCGTTCTTAAAAACCTCTTTGTCAGTATTTGTTAAAAATTAATTTTGTTAAAGGGACGTGGATGATGTATTGTGGATTTTAAAAATGCTTTTTCGTGGAACTTGTATTTCAGTACAAATGGAGTTTCAATCACTTAAAATTAAATTACAAACATTTTGCAACCAATAATTTGTAAATTTGTTGAGTCCTGTTGGTGCAATGAGTCTTGTTATCGGTTTTAAATTAGGCTGGTGGCTTCATCATAGATCACATAGGGATTGACAGCCGTAGAGTTCAGTGTCACAGGATCGATGCCTCGCTTGATGTCCTCAGGGTTTTACCCCGCCCAACCAGGGCCAAATTCGGTAGTCAGAGCATATTGCACACACAGCAGAGCAATCAGTTTCAGTGTAACTGTTGTGTTAAAGAACAATTAGTTTTGTTCATGCTTATTTCATTGAATTGTATAGCTGTGGCAACTGGGTCATCACTGGAGCAGCCAATCTTAAGTCTCAAAAATAATTAGTTTTGTTCATGCTTATTTCATTGAATGGTATAGCTGTGGCAACTGGGTCATCACTGGAGCAGCCAATCACAAGTCTCAGAAATCTTCAACATATATTGTATGTGTTGGAGAAGAAAATGATCTGTATAATGGGTGGTCTTTCACATGGGTGTTTGAACAAAACAAACAAAAAGAAAGAAAGACAACTTCCAAATAGTGAATAGTATAGAAAACTAAGGGCTGAATTTAAAAATGGACTTCACAATGTGCTGGGGTGCCATTAAGCAGAACATTCCTTTCTTTTCTTTTATATTTCAAACTCATGAAATTACCAATCGGACCACGTGCTGGGGTGTTACAAATCAAAATATTCCTCTCCTTTAGGCCTATCATAAATCTTTTCTTTTTTTAATAAACAGTTTTGTAATCCTCTTACAATAAATCAAAAAAGTATTTAATAATGCTTTTTTTTTTTCTTCTTCTTTTTTTTCCCCTTTTTTCCCCTTTTTTAAAATTTGTTATAACGAACAGTTTTGTGATCCACTTACAATAAATCAAGCATTTAATAATCCTCTTTTTCTTTCTTTCTTGTTGTTTTGTTTGTTTCTTTTGTTTTCTTATCTTTTTTTCTTTTTCTTTTCTTCTTTCTTTTCAGTTTATTTATTTTCTAAATTAATATAATGCTACATGTATAATTGGGGTTTTTTTTAGGTTATGTTTGCTAATGTAAATCTATACAGTAAAAAATTAGCGGAAAATGAAATTGCAGGACATCCAGTCCGACAGGCTGGTGTGTATATATCCTGCCATCGTATTAATCATCATTGGTAATCGTGGCTCACAGTTATATAACCTGTCAAACCAAACGTTGTTAATCAAGTCTCGTTAGGCGTGCTGTCATAGATAAAATATAACGAGTTGTTTCTCTTCCAACCTACCAACCCCATTTAAAAAAAAAAAAAATGTTTTTAGTATTATTTTTAAAAAATTATTATTATTGTTGTTGTTTTCTTGTTGCTGTTGTTTTCTTTTAATTTTATATTTAAAAAATTAAATATGTTTATTAACTCTTTGTATGCTGGTAGTAGCAAAAACAAAGTTTGTTTTGTTTAATAACACCACTAGAGCACATTGATTTATTAATCATAGGCTATTAGATGTCAAACATTTGGTAATTTTGGCATATAGTCTTAGAGAGGAAACCTGCTCCAATTTTCTATTTATAGCCAGGGATCTTTTATATGCACCTTCCCACAGACAGGATAGCATATACCACAGCCTTTGATATACCAGTCGTGGTGCATTGGCTGGATGCGAGGGTATATAGCAAGTGCAGCCCGGTGTAACATCTTCCTGGGCAACTATTTGGCAGGATTTGCTGTCCAGTAGAAAACCCTCACTTCAATCCAAATTTAAATCAGTGTCTCTGCACCATTATACTTAATCTTATAATTAAAATCACTAAAACCCACCCAAAATATTTAAAATAATTCTGTCAGTGGCAGGGTTTAGGGTAGGTACTGTCTTGTGATTTTTAGCAACAAGCAAAGAGTTAATTCTGTGTGGCTCAAAGTGAAGAATTGTGTAAATAAGTATGGTTGTCTTACACTAAATGGGAGACATGTTGTCACTAGAAAGACAGAGTGGAAACCTGCTACCATCACATGTAGCTCACTTTTGTCTCTCTAGCCACTAGTCGTTGACCTCTGGACAGCGTGTTTGAAAGTTTAATTTTTTTAGAATGTGATTTTAGAATGGAAATAAATTGAAAAAGAATTAAATGAAAATGTTTTATACCTAGAATAGGTATCAGTCATATGGCACTTGTTAGGATGGGGGTGGGGGGGGGGGAGGGGGGGTTGTGTCCACTGACAAGGTTTGATCCTACAAATCAAAGATGTGAACAAATTGCTGGATTAATTTTTGACAAAAACTGTGTTTATAACCTTTATTCACATATATTTACTTAATTTTTTTATAAATATATAAAATAAAGTTCATATTTGAATTCGTGAGTATTATTTTTGTGGCTTTTTCTAATTTATATGATATTTTAGATCAGTTAATGTTGATTAAAATTAGTCAAAAAAACTAAAAAGTTGCATTTATTTATGGGCATTTGTGGCCAGATGTCCAGTATTTATATCCATTATTCCCAAATAACTGTGTTTTACTAACCAGATTAAAAAAAAACAAAAAAAACAAACAACTACGATTAATATCCCAATATTTCATGATTTCCATTGTTGGTAAAATGATCAAATTTATTATTAAATTAACTGTCACAATCAGCTACCGATTCCTCAAACTGACGGCAACATGTCGCCATTGTTGTCAAGCAAAAATACTTGCCGAAAATCACTTGTTCAACTCGAAATTCAACTCGAAAGTAGGTGAGTGGTAAACAGAAATACCATGAAATGTTGCATAAGAGGATCAAAAACCTGGAGATCTGATTAACTGGGGAAGTGCGGAAAAGCCAATGTATCCATTGATGAGATTCGATCTCAGAACCCAGAGATACGAACAAACTATTATTTTAAGCAAATAAGAAAAGTTCTAAACAGAAATGTCATGAAATGTTGCATAAGAGGCCCAAAAATGTGGAAATCGGATAAACTAGGAAAACCCCAATGTGACTGCCAATGTGATACGATCCTACAACCTTGAGATATGAACAAATTATTATTTTAAGCAAAGAAAAGGAAAATTTTAAACGGAAATACCATAAAATGTTGCATAAGAAGACCAAAAATTTCTGGAGATCAGACCATAACATGCCATTAATATATATTTTTTTTTATCCGTCTAATTACTTCACTCGTATTATTTACGGACTTGTTCCCATCGACGAATCTCATTTTTTCCAATACTCCGGTTGTTATGCATTTCCTATTATTCAAACACGGTCATTTTGAGGCAGTTGGCATGGGCAGATGAAGCACATAAAGAAACAAACTGCCAGTTGACATTTGTCGGCCGGCCGGTGAGAAATGATGGGCCGGGGTTAAAATATTACCATTTTCATGTCTGAGTGCGCACATCACTTATTGCTGATCAATATCGGGGGGAATAAAACTGAAACTCCGCCATGATCTCCGCTCCCTCGAATGATGTCAGAACCCGCAATTGGGCAGAAATAAGTGGGGATGTTTGCCTGTTAAAATCTCGCCATTGTCGTAAAACGTCGGCGAAATACGAGACGTATCTGCGGAAAGATTTGTGACAAGACTTCCTTCCAGTTTTACACTAAAGACGCCTTAAAGACGTCTGTACTGAATTTATGTTTTTCAATCCGTGGCTTGATTGCCGGTGCTAAGGGTCATTGTAACTGTAAAATTATACAGGGTGTGTATATATATATATATATATAATGCGGTTTGTGCAGAACGCCGATAACTAACACACATTTGGGATGTTTGTAATGGTAATTACGTCCGCATTCTTGTGATTGAATGGCGGCTGTTTCGTGACAGACAGATATGGGCTTGTGGGGCATTTAAAAAAAATACAATGAGTATTATTTTCTGCTTACAAATCTCTGTTGATGGCTTCGATAGGAGCGTCTTGAATTGATCCATTAGCCTTTGAGGCAGCTTTGCTTTGTGTACAAATACAGGTCCCATTAAAGAATGGTCACAAGGACACAATGATAGAATGGGGTGGTCAGGGCCAGGTTGAGGGCGGGGGGTGAGGGGTATTTACATCTGGTTTTGATTCCAAGTGTAGGAAAAGAATGAATGAATGAATGTTTAATGACACCACATCATACAAAATACATCAACTATTGGGTGTCAGTTTATCATAAGCCATGGTATATACTGTCTTGTCTATGGTTAAAGTGCACATAAAAGATCCCTTACTGTATTTTTCCATAGGAGTTGCCTGTATGGTGGATACAGTGTATTCTATAACCATGCATGTATGTTACACTCCAAATAGCAACAGTTTAAAATGTGCTGAGGTATTGTTAAACACCCACTCACTTTCTCTGTCTGTCTGTCTGTCAACCTGTCTGTCTGTCTGTCTTACAAAATTGTAAATAAAAAATATGATACCAGACAAGAGGGCAATAAATACATTATTTTACTTACAATTTTGAATTTGTTGATATTTTAACAATATTGTACCATTTTAAAATGGGTAAATACCTAAATATTTTTGCAAATTTTGTTTTTTTAAGTTGACCTTTTGACAAAATTAATGACTCTTATCATTACTGTATGATTTTCTTAACCCTTATCCTAAACCTAACCAATTTTCTTTTTGGGTAGCCTAAGAGTCACACTATATACAGGTGTGTCAGAATTACCAAATGTTTCATACCCAGCTAGTAGCCGATGAGTAATAAATCAATGTGTCGCTGTTAAACAAAATAAACTGTAATTTTTATTGTTGAGAGTTTTAAGTAGTTGAGTGGGCTAGGGACGTTTTACTCTCAGAATGAATGAATGAATGAATGTTTTAAAATACATTAGCTGTTGTTTTACTCTCAGGTGACTGAATGGGAAACACATAATAAGATTACCTTCCACGCGTGGGTCTGTTGTATCTTGAATACGTGAAATGATTAATTGAACATTTTATTTCCCAAGTGAGTTTTTTAAACATTGTTTTCACCACTCACACAAACAAATGTAATACTAGTAATTTAATTGTTATTAAAACATGAAAGTGGGTGGTAAATACATGTACAAAGAAATAATCTGGGGATTTTGTTAAGCTGGATTTAAAAAAAAAAAAAAAAAATTCTTTACTTAAAACAAAACAATCCTTTTTCAATATACGCTCATATAATTGCAGATATACCCCTAAAAGACCTTGACATATGTGACAATCATGTTTTCTGTCCTTATGGGACTGATGCTTGGATGAAAATCAATCTGGTACATATGTAGAGGCACTGATTTTCCGCGATCGCGGAATCGCGGAAATGCCTATCTGAAACGGAATTCCCGATTTTTTTCCAAAACATTATTTAACTTTAAATAGCGCATTTGATTAATTAAAATTTATTTTTCGAACTAGAAACTATAGACACCGACATCTGCCTGTGCTACGCTACGACACTAGTACCTTTGTATGTTACGCCAAATGTTTGATGTAGAGTATCTAGACGTTTTACCAGTCGTGATTTCTTCGCTTATTCCCGGCGATTTAACGGGAAAAACCGAACATTGTGAGCTAAAATTGTCCGATATTTCCTCAAGTGAAAGATATATTATGTTATGTTTGCTTATTAATTTTTAACATTTGCGGCATTGCCATATTTCCGATCTCACAAAGGAATGCAGTAATGTATGTATGCCAGGCTTTGTTCAAAATAAATTATATAAGATAAGTGGTTTATAGTGTGATTGTTTGTAATTATTTTCTCAATCATATCGTGATTGTTTGTAATTATTTTCTCAATCATATCGTAAAGAAAACCGAAAATGTCTGAAGTCTGTGTGAAACAAAAACAGAATTTGTTTAATACTGAAACGGAAAAAAACCGGAATTTGTAACATTATGACACGGAAAAGGGAAAAATCTGAAATGGAAAATCAGTGCCTCTACATATGTCTCTTTCAGTGTAATTATTACAGCACCATTTTGTTCAGCCATATATGGACAGGGACGATAAAATCTTTCTGATGACATTATTCGGTCAACTTGTAAAATCTGTTATTACTAAGAGGATGCTGCTAACAATCCATCTGATCTCATTTAGGGACGAGGGCAGGGTGTAGTCCAGTGGTAAACCGTTCGTTTGGTGCAATCACACTAATATTACACGATACTGCAACAGTGGCATAGATAAGTGCCAAAAAGTGTGTGTGTGGGGGCTCACTTTTATATGTACACACTTTTACACTATTATAAAGCTAATATAAAGCAAAATATCTGAAAAGTGGGGGGCACATGCCCCCTTGCCCCCCCCCCCCCCCCTCCCATTTCCTATGCCAGTGTGCAATGAGCACATACAAATGATTATCCATGTCTGACTACCTGTATATGCAAGAACCAGGGTCCATAGTTTCAAAGCTGTAATGTCCATCCAGTTTGATCTTCTTTTTTTCTTCTTCTTTTTTCTCTCTTTTTTTCCTCCCACTGTTTGATCTGTCCTGTAAGCCATACCACACCTCAAGCCAGCACTGGATCTGCTGCTAACCTACATTTCACTTCTGAGTTTAATTAGCGTGTCAAACATACTTTTCCTTTCCTTAGGTATAAAATCTTCAGCCAAATTTTCTAGTAGTAAAATCCACGGTCCCAATTTAGGTCAGCTGTTATTATCAAAATTGAATAATGTAGTCTTGTTAAAGCTAGACATTCATAATGGGAGTTGGACAGTGTTGAGTACTCTTTTAAGTTTGTGAGACAATTTGACAGACACCCACGAGGTTTCATCATGTACGTTTAATCACTAATCAGTGACTGACAATCTCCAACAAAATAGTCGGTAAAGGAAAAATTTAATAAAAGAGGACACTGATAAATAGAAAAAAAAATATTGAAATTTATCATATAACTCATCTTTTTACAGCCTTTGTAGGGTTTATCACATTTTATTTTGTTTTGTTTTATTTTATTTCATTCTGTTCTGTTGTATTCTATTCTATTTACTTTTATTTTATTTTGGTATTTTGTTTGGTTTCGTGTATATTTTTCTGTTTAAATTGGTAATTATTGTTTAAGAAATGTTCTTATAAATGAATGAATGTGTGAATGAATGAATGAATGAATGAATGAATGAACGAACAAATGAACAAACAAACAAACAAAAATTAATAATAAAATAGAAGTACATTGTAATATTATTTTTAATAAAATATATCCAAGTACAGTTTAAACTGCAGTTATTTGTAATAACATATGGCTATATATATTTTTGACACTTGGTCGAGAAAAAAAGGAAACCCACTGCACAGACTTTTGTATTCTATAATTTTAACATATACTTGACTTGATATTTGTATTGTATTCCATTGTACATTTCCCACAGCTCTTTACACTGGGTTTATATAATTATACACTTTTTATTTTAAATGGAAAAATCATATTCATGCACTTGCCTTGTTTTACACCCAATAGCCGATCTCTATTTTTGTGCTGGGGTGTCATTACACATCCATTCATTCATTCATTCATTCAGTCAGTCAGTCACGTCATTCACGTCAGTCACGTCAGTCAGTCACTCAGTCGGTTAGTCGGTCAGTCAGTCAGTCAATGTCAGTCAATGTCAGTCAATGTCAGTCAGTCAGTCATGTCAGTCATGTCAGTCAGTCACTCAGTCGGTTAGTCGGTCAGTCAGTCAGTCAGTGTCTGTCAGTCAGTCATGTCAGTCAGTCAGTCAGTCAATGTCTGTCAGTCAGTCAATGTCTGTCAGTCAGTCAATGTCTGTCAGTCAGTCATGTCAGTCAGTCAGTCAGTCAGTCAGTCAGTCAGTCAGTCAGTCAGTCAGTCAGTCAGTCAGTCAGTCAGTCAGTCAGTCAGTCAAGTCAAGTCAAGTCAAGTCAAGTCAAGTCAGTCAGTTATTCAGTCAGTCATTCAGTCGGTCACACAGACTGAAAACAGCAAGTGATGTTTGTATATTCTTTCCCATAGATAGGACAACACATGATGTGGCACTGATTGGTATGGCAAAAGAATTTGATCCATCTGGGCTAGTCGATCCTGCAACCCACTGGACCTCAAGCTTAGGACAGCAAAATAACCATAGGTTAAAATATGCCGAGGTCATGCTAAACAAAACATTCCTTTCTTTTCCTTTCACTCACATTTGTTTTGCAATTCTGTTATATAACAAAATCTACAAAGACTGAGATATTCCCCACTCGGTAAGGCTCAACCACACGATACAAAACTCTTTAACAAACCGAGATTATGTTAAAGGGACATTCCTGAGTTTGTTGCAATTTCACAGATGTTATCGACTAACAGAGACTTTTTGACGGCCGTAATTACATGTCAAATATATTTGTCTGCATAAAATGTTAGTGGCTGTATATTAAACGTGTTTCTGATCGTTCTAATATATTTGTACTAGGTTGCATTTCATTTTATTTCCAAAAAAAGATTTTTTCGTATGTACAAAATTATTTGAAGACAAAATCCAGTTTGGGCTTCTTACAAATATTAAGACGACCAGAAAGACATTGAATATACAGACACTGATATTCTAAACAAGAAAATATATTTAATATGTAAGTTTAATCGTAGAAATATTTTATTAGTCGGAAACATCGTATAATGCAGCAAACTCAGGAATGTCCCTTTAACCAAAAAATATTCCTTTCCTTTTTTTCCCTTTTATTCACATCATTTTCGATTCTCTTATATACTAGTTATAACAAAATCTACAAAGACTCGGATATTCCCCACTCAGTAAGGCTCAACCACATGATACAAAATTCTTTAACAAACCATAGTTTAAAATATGATAATTTTCAAAGTCGTCTTATATACAAGTTGCACATAACAAAAATTACAAAGACTGCAATATTCCCCACTCAGTAAGACTCGACCACATGATACAAATCTCATTAACAAACCATAGTTTAAAATGGAATTTTTAAGTCTCTTATATACAAGTTATAACAAAAACTACACAGACTGAGATATTCCCCACTCAGTAAGACTCAACCATACGATACAAAACTCATTGGCGTGGGTCACGTCGTGATGACACATATTTATCGTTGATCAGACCTCATTGTCTGTATGCAAGTCACCTCGCCGTGTGTGCGTCCTCGTGTGTAGAGGATGCAGGGAGTCGGTGTGTAGGATCTAAAATCACTTGATCCCACTCTGCGAGGCACTCGTTAAGTTAATCGAATGCCACAGCTTATTGCATTTCCAGTGATATTCTCGTGTTGACTGGCGATATCTTTAATAAGGTTTTTTCTTTTCAAATTAGGTAATTCAACATAGGATGGGTCTGTCTGTCAATGCACAGTAATATTGTCTTCCTTTGGGGTTTTTGTGGGGGTTTTTTTAATTATGTCTTGGTTATCGATAGAATGGAGAACTGTTAATTGTGGTCTTAGAGTGCAAGAGAGGAATCTCACTTTGGTCAAACTTTCTTCTTAAATTACAACTTTTAATTTTTTTGTTTGTTATCAAATTAAAACCTTTTACCGATACTTCTTAAGTTAAAATTTTGTACTTCTCCAATTAAGACTTTTCTTTTACTTTTAAAATTAAAACTTTTTTTTTACTTCTCAAATTAAGACTTTACTTCTCATATAAATGGGTCACATATGTGATCTAATCACTGGCTTGTTACTGGCTGATTCAAGCCTTCAGATTGCACAAAAATCAAGACGATGAAGTTTGTTTTGTTTAATGACACCACTAGAGCACGTTCATTAATCAATCATCGGGTATTGAATGTCAAACATTTGGTAATTCTGACACGCAGTCATCAGAGGAAACCCGCTGCATTTTCCTAACGCATCAAGGAAATCTTTTATATGCACTTTCCCACAGATAGAAAAGCACATACCATGGCCTTTGACCAGTTGTGGTACACTGGTTGGAATGAGAGTCAAGGCGATAAATGTTTTGCCCAAAATATGTACATGTAGGCCTAAACTAATCCTGTCCAAAATATGTACTTGTAGGCCTAAACTAATCCTGTCCAAAATATGTACATGTAGGCCTAAACTAATCCTGTCCAAAATATGTACATGTAGGCCTAAACTAATCCTTTCCAAAATATGTACATGTAGGCCTAAACTAATCCTGTCCAAAATATGTACATGTAGGCCTAAACTAATCCTGTCCAAAATATGTACTTGTAGGCCTAAACTAATCCTGTCCAAAATATGTACATGTAGGCCTAAACTAATCCTGTCCAAAATATGTACATGTAGGCCTAAACTAATCCTGTCCAAAATATGTACATGTAGGCCTAAACTAATCCTGTCCAAAATATGTACTTGTAGGCCTAAACTAATCCTGTCCAAAATATGTACATGTAGGCCTAAACTAATCCTGTCCAAAATATGTACATGTAGGCCTAAACTAATCCTGTCCAAAATATGTACTTGTAGGCCTAAACTAATCCTGTCCAAAATATGTACTTGTAGGCCTAAACTAATCCTGTCCAAAATATGTACATTTATAAGTACAAATATTCTGGGCCGAATTTAAGAAGCCTGTTTTGCTTAAATGATAACCAGTGTTTAAGCATTGTAAATGTATGTAGTTACATGTGTGGAAGTCATAAACAGGTGTTTAAGCATTGTAAATGTACGTAGTTACATGTGTGGAAGTCATAAACAGGTGTATAAGCATTGTAAATGTACGTAGTTACATGTGTGGAAGTCATAAACAGGTGTTTAAGCATTGTAAATGTACGTAGTTACATGTGTGGAAGTCATAAACAGGTGTTTAAGCATTGTAAATGTATGTAGTTACATGTGTGGAAGACAGGTGTTTAAGTATTATAAATGTATGTAGTTACATGTGTGGAAGTCATAAACAGGTGTTTAAGCATTGTAAATGTATGTAGTTACACGTGTGGAAGACAGGTGTTTAAGCATTGTAAATGTATGTAGTTACATGTGTGGAAGTCATAAACAGGTGTTTAAGCATTGTAAATGTATGTAGTTACATGTGTGGAAGACAGGTGTTTAAGCATTGTAAATGTATGTAGTTACATGTGTGGAACTTATAAACAGGTGTTTAAGCATTGTAAATGTATGTAGTTACATGTGTGGAAGTTATAAACAGGTGTTTAAGCATTGTAAATGTATGTAGTTACATGTGTGGAAGTTATAAACAGGTGTTTAAGCATTGTAAATGTATGTAGTTACATGTGTGGAAGTCATAAACAGGTGTTTAAGCATTGTAAATGTATGTAGTTACATGTGTGGAAGACAGGTGTTTAAGCATTGTAAATGTATGTAGTTACATGTGTGGAAGTTATAAACAGGTGTTTAATCATTGTAAATGTATGAAGTTACATGTGTGGAAGTTATAAACAGGTGTTTAAGCATTGTAAATGTATGTAGTTACATGTGTGGAAGTTATAAACAGGTGTTTAAGCATTGTAAATGTATGTAGTTACATGGGTGGAAGTTATAAACAGGTGTTTAAGCATTGTAAATGTATGTAGTTACATGTGTGGAAGACAGGTGTTTAAGCATTGTAAATGTATGTAGTTACATGTGTGGAAGTTATAAACAGGTGTTTAAGCATTGTAAATGTATGTAGTTACATGTGTGGAAGTTATAAACAGGTGTTTAAGCATTGTAAATGTATGTAGTTACATGGGTTGAAGTTATAAACAGGTGTATAAGCATTGTAAATGTATGTAGTTACATGTGTGGAAGTCATAAACAGGTGTTTAAGCATTGTAAATGTATGTAGTTACATGTGTGGAAGTTATAAACAGGTGTTTAAGCATTGTAAATGTATGTAGTTACATGGGTGGAAGTTATAAACAGGTGTTTAAGCATTGTAAATGTATGTAGTTACATGTGTGGAAGTCATAAACAGGTGTTTAAGCATTGTAAATGTATGTAGTTACATGTGTGGAAGTCATAAACAGGTTTTATAAATTCGGCCCACTGACTTCAGAGAATTCCACCTCAAAACCCTCTGAAATGTTAAAGAGACAGACCCTAGTTTTTAAACACTACAGAATATTTTTTATCATTAAAGCTATTTATGATCACTGAAATAAACCATTACTTATATTATATTCTTTAGATTATCAATGTCCATAGAACTGAGTGTTTCTGGTAATCCTGGTGTTTCTAATACCAAACAATGCATTTTTCATATTTTTAAAAACGCAAGTGCATTTGAGAAGTAGTGCAAGCCTTAACCTTAAAATTTTTCAGTGGTAGCCCGGTGGGTTAAGCTGGTATCCCTCGGTAAAAATTAGTATCCACATAATTTTAATTTAAAAAAAAATAAAACGAGAAAACAACCAAATCATTTATTTTTATTTAAACATGTTGTTTTAGGTGTTTAAGCATCTTGTTGACTGTGTAGTAACTGGATGTGCCAAAACATTTAGTAGCCCGGCAGACTACCGTGTTTAGACATCTGGTAGCCCAAGTGAGAAATCGGTAGCCAAAACAGCCTGGGCTACCGTTAAGGTCGAGCCCTGTAGTGGTTATTGATTTGAGTTCTAGTCTATTTTTAAGGATATTTCCCAGTTCTAACGCCACAGACTCTTCTTTAACTCTGTTGAGTGCGTCGTTAAATAAAACATTTCCTTCCTTCTTTCACTCCAACCAATGAACTGCATCCAGTACATTCTGGACAACAAAAGTCCATTTTGCTGAAAGGCAGCACTCAAGCATCATCAGATTTTCTGTGGTTTCATGACACAAGTGTACTTTATTACAAGTTGAAACATAACAACTCCCTCACATTTATGGCATTAAATAACAGACACCATACACTGACCTTGTTCTCCAATTTAAACAAAAAATATATTATTAATGTTTGAATTTTTCTTCATTTTGTTTTTGTTTTTGTTTTTCGTTTTTAAATACATAATTTGCGTGGATCTTGTTTGTGTTTTAGGTGTGTGGGCGTGTGTTTGCCTGCCCTGTATGTTGTTATACAAGCAGCCTATAACCCCTGAGGTCGCAGTTGTTACCATCTGTGCCTCTGTGACAAGTGTCTTAATTATTTCACAGTGCTAATAACTGACATTTAAAATGTTGTGGGAGTTTCCCATCTGTACATCACAATCAGACGAGTTAGTGACACTCCAAAACTAGTTAATGTGTTTCTTATAAACAATGCTGTATATCTTCGCCTATTGGTCGATATCAGCTAGTCTAGTCCTTAATTAGGAGACCTAAAAACCTAATTTTTTTTGGTTGACCCATTTATAAGTCAACACATGAAAACACTAAAAAAAAAAAAATTAAAGTGTTTGTTTACCACAAATGAGAATCATGAATGGCTATTGCGTGCGATGTTTGAACAAAAGATAATTGTTTTAGAAACATCGGTAGGCCTATCCTTAGTATCCTGTTTCCAATCAAATCTCCTTGCATCAAAAGAGAATATGTTCTCGTTGGATGATGAAGGTGGTTTCACCGTTACCTTATAGCACTGTGTTGTTCACTGACAAATTAACAGCTGTTACCTTGTAGCACTGTATGTTCACTGACAACAGCTTTGTGTATCAGGTGGGAAACTGAAAACTAGTGCATCTATCATTGTAAAGGAGGATAACTGTTGTTGAGTTATTGAAGTTTATCTATTAATCATCGGCTATTGGATGTCAAACATTTGGTCATTCTGACTCGTAGTCCTCAGAGAAAACTCGCTGCATTTTCCTAATGCAGCAAGGGATCTTTTATATGCACTTTCCCACAGACAGGAAAGTACATACCACAGCTGTTGACCAATTGTGGTGCACTGGTTAGAACGAGAAGAATACCATCAGTTGAATGGATTCACTCACTGAGGTGGTTTGATCCTGCAACGCAATCACCTCAGGTGAGTGCTAATTTAACCGACTGAATTAAATCTTGCTCCCCCCCCCCCCCCCCACCCTTGAGTTATTGAGTTATCCTCTCTACTATTTAATATTTTTAATGCTGGAGTGTAATTAAACTTTTTCTTTTCTTTTTGAAGCTACCTTAATAATGTTGAAATGTTTGGGGTATGTTTTTCTGTTGTTGTTGTTGTTGTTGTTGTTTGGGAGGGGGGAGGGGGGGTATTTTATTTTTAATTTTTTAAAAGCTTAATACTGTTGAATTTTTTTTATTTTATAAATGCAGGTGTTAAGCATTGTAAAATTAAATATTTGTAATTACATGCATGCAAGACAAAAACAGGTTTTGTAAATCTTGCCCAATATTTCTTTTGTTTTCAGAATGGAGCCGCAAACAAGTACATTATATTAATTTCATTTACGCATATTTTTGTTGTTATATCCAATTAAGGTTCAAGCACGCTGTCTTGGGCACACACCTCAACTTTCTTATCCCGTGCTTATAAAACTTTTAGAGTCCAGACTCAATCTCTAATGATGTCACACGCGTACAGTTTGTATGGTGTTGCCATGACTTCACTGTCTCAGTCTCTATTAGAGTCCAGACTCAATCTCTAATGATGTCACACACATACAGTTTGTATGGTGTTGCCATGACTTTACTGTCTCAGTCTCTATTAGAGTCCAGACTCAATCTCTAATGATGTCACACACATACAGTTTGTATGGTGTTGCCATGACTTTACTGTCTCAGTCTCTATTAGAGTCCAGACTCAATCTCTAATGATGTCACACACATACAGTTTGTATGGTGTTGCCATGACTTTACTGTCTCAGTCTCTATTAGAGTCCAGACTCAATCTCTAATGATGTCACACACATACAGTTTGTATGGTGTTGCCATGACTTTACTGTCTCAGTCTCTATTAGAGTCTCTAGTCTAGACTCAAAAAACTTTATAAGCAACCAGGCCTGCATGACGGTGAGAAGTTACCAGCTTCGGTGGTGTCGTGGTTAAACCATCGAACTACAGGCTGGTAGGTACAGGGTTCTCAGCCCGGTACCGGATCCAACCCAGAGCGAGTTCTTAAGGGCTCAGTGGGTAGGTGTAAGACCACTACACCCTCTTCTTTCTCACTAACCACTAACCAAATAACAACTAACCCACTGTCCTGGACAGACAACCCAGATAGATGAGGTGTGTGCCCAGGACAGCATGCTTGAACCTTAATTGGATATATATAAGCATGAAAATAAGTTGAAATGAAAACATGACAGTGAGTTAGTGATTAGACAGAAGTTGTTTTAGTGGCCTTACAACTACATGAGTCTTGCTTTGGGTGGGAGCCAACCGGTACCGGGAGGCAAACTCAGTACCTACATGAACCAGCCTTACATTACAATAAATGGGTCAAAACATGCATACACAGCAGAATCATTTAGTTTAATCGCTTGTTGGTGTTGTGATTGCTGTTAAAATACTACCTGCGATAACTGTACTCAGAAATAACACCAATGTTTACTTCAGTGATATCTATGCGAACACTGGCATTATCGTGAATTTCCTTGTTTTTGTCATCACCTCCCCGTTTGATGTTTTCACAGCAACATGACGATCCATTTGTTTTCACCTTTCCTTCACTGGATCTCCTGCCAGTTAACATCAGACATGCTGTGTTAGTGATTTCATGGCTGTTTTAACCCCGACAGACGTGAAGGTTGCTGCCATTATTATTGTACTCTTCAGCTTCTGTTACCGCTTGTTGACTCACTTCCTGAGGCTGATCCAACCATCAGCTGTCCATGGTTATTTCCAAACCCTTGGTGTGTGGGTTTCTTTTCTCTTCTTTTTTTTTTTTTTCTTTCTTCTTTGAGGATCATTCGATCTATCTAGACCGTTTGTCTTCCGATACTATGGGTTCGACTTTGTGGAAAAAGAAATGTGAAAGGGATTAAAAAGAGTTTTGTTTGCAAGGCCCGTGATCCTGCAGTGAAGTGATGGTCTTGGGTGTTCATGCATCACATTACTAAAATTAGTTTTCCTCTTGTATGTTGGTGGGTGGGTGTTTGTTTGCTTGGAGGTTTTATTGGTATGTGTGTTTGTGTTTTATTTATTTATTTATTGTGGTTTTGGAGGGAGGGGGGTGGAGGATTTGCATATCTTTGTTGTGTGTGTGTGGTTGCTTTGTTGGGTTTGGTTGTTTTTTGTTTTGTTTTTGGTGGGGGGGGGGTTTGGAGTGGGTAAATCAATTGGTTCTGCCTAGTTTGTCTTCTTGCAATGAAGTAATAGTCTTAAGTAATGATGCATGACAATACTAAAATTAGTTTTTCACTGTTATCTTGGTGGGAGGTATTTGGGGGTAGGGAGGTAGTTTCATTCTTGTCTCTATTTTTTTTTTTTCTGGGTTTTTTTTTTTCTGGGTTTTTTTTGGTGATTTGGAAAGGGTGTATGTGGGTGGGTGGGTGGAGTTGTTGTTTCGTTTTTCATTTCTTTTTTGTTTTTTGTTTTTATAGTAAAAATCTAATCAAATGGCAATGTGCCTCATTATTTTTCTAAATCAAATAACATAACACTTTGACTTAAGCAGCCAACTTACTGTTAATCACCACACTGCTAATTTAGCAATATTCCTTGCTACTGCAAATGCCGTTTTTTGTGTCTGGAAGTTTAACATCATGAAATGGAATTTACAATCACCAAATGATCTATGCATATTACTAGCTGACCTGTACTGAGCCACCACCTGTGTTAATAGTACCTTTGATAATTAACCATTATCATTAGTGGACAGTCCAAACGCAGGTATAATTATATAATGAGATACAAGGTGGGGAGCCTGTGTTAACCAGTACCTTTAATAATTAACCATTATTGTTAATGGACAGTCCAAATGCTGGTAATGAGATACAAGGTGGGGAGCCAGCTGCTTTTTTAATTTAGCTAATATCTTTGATACATTCACACTCTGTCGAAACCTTTACATTCAAAGACATTTCTCTCATTATTGATGAGCCTGCATTAGTTTTCGTCTATGCCGTCTTCGAAAATACTGGCATATTTTGTAAGCTGTAGCAATAAGCTATAGAATAAATGGAGGAAATGAAATTGCAAATCGCCCTGTTGTCATGGAATGGCACTGCAATAGAAATGCTGTGATGTCAGTTGAGTATGAATGTATTGAAAGGACATTTTCCAAAATCTGTACGAAGGATTATTTATTATGAAAAGAAATTAGAAAAACATATATATCTATATATATATATATATATATACTCTTCAAAAGAAGAAACGCAAAACCACATTGTCGTAACATTTGGAGAATTGATTTAATTATTGAATGGTGAGTCCGATAATTACCAAATGTTGCAGGATTGTTCATAATTCACTCTAGTCCATTGTGAGTAAGTGATAGGACACACCACCAAGGTCAAGGTCATCTGGAGTCAATACCGGGTGTGGCCTCCGCGTGTGTTGACAACTGCCTGGCACCGCCTGCCCATTGAAGCAACCAGAGTACGGATGACGTCCCGGGGGATGGTGGCCCACTCGGCCTGCAAGGCTGCTGCCAGCTCGGGCAGGGTCTGGGGCTGTGGTTGTCGCTGTCGGAGGCGTCGGTCCAACTCGTCCCATAGATGCTCAATTGGGTTCAAATCCGGTGATATCGATGGCCAAGGAAGGACATTAATGTTGTTGTTCTGTAGGAAAGCCGTTGTGAGACGTGCTGTGTGAGGCCTAGCGTTGTCATGTTGGAACACTGCGTTGGCGTTGGCCATAACTGGAACGATGTGTGGCCGGAGGATCTGGTCAATGTAGCCCTGTGCATTCAGGTTGCCCTGCACGTGGACCAGGTCAGTTCTGCCAGTGTGTGAGATGGCTGCCCACACCATGACACTACCCCCGCCGAATCTGTCCACTTCCTGCACGCAGTTTGCCGCATAACGTTCACCACGACGCCTATACACGCGACATCTTCCATCATGACGTCGGAGCAGAAATCGGGACTCGTCACTGAACCACACCTGTCTCCATCGCAGTTGAGGCCATTGTCGATGAATCTGGCACCACTGCAGTCAGAGTCGACGGTGTTGTGGTGTTAAGATGACACCTCGAACTGGACGTCTGGCACGAATTCCTACCTCACGTAGGCGGTTCCGTACGGTCTGGTCGGATATCCTGCGCAAACCTGGTATTGCTGCGGCTGTGGAGGTGGCAGTAGTCAATCATTCCCGAAGGTGGCATACCCGGATGTAGCGGTCCTGCCCGGTGGTAGTGACCCGTGGTCGACCGGATCTAGGGAGGTCACGTGTTGATCCATGTTGCTGGTAACGGTCCCACAGTCTGGAGATGGTGCTTGGGGACACATGGAATGCCCTGGCAACGGCCGTTCTGGATTCGCCTGCATCTTGTCGGCCGATGGCATTGTTTCTCTGCAGTTCACTGAGACGTGGCATGTCCTGGATTGTCAACTGTCGGCCAGATACAGAGGCCAGGCAAGCGAACACCCTGCACTTTTATACTGTCGGTGTTCATGTTGCACGTGCAGACAACGCACGTGCAGTGGTGACATGGTTTGCACGTGGCTGCGTTTTTGCGAATATTCACATTTTGGAACTTTATTGTACAGTAGCTGCGTTTTATCGAATGTAACCGTGGGAATGTGTTTGGGACATGCAATGACCTTATATTCGCAAAGCATGAACCGGTAGGAAACATAAAATCGGAGTTATAACCCATTTGTACCCTTTTGCGTTTCTTTTTTGGAAGAGTATATATATAGGCCTGTAAAATCATGTTTGTACCAGTTAGTGTATACATTTTTTTTTTTTTATTAAATGAATTTGAGACATACAACAGTATATCCACCTGGTTTTATTTTGTATTTGTGGAGAAATAATTAAAAGACAAATATTAGACTAATCCATGGTTTAACTCTGCTTTGAAAGTGGGCGGGACGTAGCCCAGTGGTATAGCGCTCGCTTAATCTGCAGTCAGTTTGGAATCGATCCCTGTCGGTGGGCCCCATTGGGCTATTTCTCATTCCAGCCAGTGCCCGAAGACGGGTATATCAAAGACCGTGGTATATGTGTTATCCTGTCTGTGGGAAAATGCATATAAAAGATCCCTTGCTGCATTAGAAAAAATGTAGCGGGTTTTGTCTGATGACAACGTGTCAGAATTACCAAATGTTTGAAATCCAATAGCCAATAATGAATTAATCAATGTGCTCTAGTGGTGTCATTAAACAAAACAAAAACCTGCTTTAGGCTGACTGCATGTCCAACAAAAAGAAGATCATTTGATTTAGTGGCTTTACACCTCACTAAGGACCTTGGGCCTAATTCACTAAACTCTCACAACTTTACACCTCACTAAGGACCTTGGGCCTAATTCACTAAACTCTCACAACTTTACACCTCACTAAGGACTGTGGGCCTAATTCACTAAACTCTCACAACTTTACACCTCACTAAGGACCTTGGGCCTAATTCACTAAACTCTCACAACTTTACACCTCACTAAGGACCTTGGGCCTAATTCACTAAACTCTCACAACTTTACACCTCACTAAGGACCTTGGGCCTAATTCACTAAACTCTCACAACTTTACACCTCACTAAGGACCTTGGGCCTAATTCACTAAACTCTCACTACTTTACACCTCACTAAGGACCTTGGGCCTAATTCACTAAACTCTCACTACTTTACACCTCACTAAGGACCTTGGGCCTAATTCACTAAACTCTCACAACTTTACACCTCACTAAGGACCTTGGGCCTAATTCACTAAACTCTCACTACTTTACACCTCACTAAGGACCTGGGGCCTAATTCACTAAACTCTCACAACTTTGCGATCTCACAGCGCAGTGCTAAAAGACTTGCAAAGAGGATGCTTTGTTGTCTAGCAGAACTTAAGAGAGCTTTGTGAATTAGGCCCCTGGGCCCCCTTCCATGAAGCGATCTTAGCCCTAATATCACTGTAACTGCACAGCAACATATGCACTTAAGGTGATCTTAGCGCTAAGATCGCTTTGTGGAATGGGGCCCTGCCCGTTAAAACATATTCAGCGTGAAAGCAGGTACTGGGATTTGAAACCAGTTACTACCAATCTCAAGATCAATGCCTTAACCATTACACCACTGTGAGGCCTAATGTAACAAGTACAAAAATCTTAAACAGATAAATTTCATTTGACACATTGATCAATGTGTCAATAACAGAATGAGTAAAGGTAATTATTTACATGTATGTTTTTTGTTTGTTTGTTTTTTAAATTGGCGGTATTTAATAATTCTACTGGTGTTCAAATGGAAGCCTTCACAGCTAAGCAATAAAATACCTGTTTAAACATTTTTATTTCACACAGTGATCAATCTTTCATTAACAATGCCATGGGTAACAGTTTAAAAAGATTTTATTCTTAACAGTGATCAATCTTTCATTGACAGAATGGGTAATGGCATTTAAAAAAACAGAGAAAAAAATTCCGTTCAAATTGGCTCTGTTTAATAAAACTATTTGTGTCCATGTAGAAATCATCACATTTAAGCATGCTTGCATCACAAAATTGTTTCAATAGATTTTCTTTCACACAGTGATAAATGTTTCATTGACAGAATGGGTAAACTTTAAAGGTAATTAAAAAAAAAAAAAAAAAAAATTGTATTTGTTAAAGTGACAGATCCTAGTTTCTAAAAACGCATGTTCATCTGAGAAGTAGTTTTTTACCCCCCTTCCCCCCCCCCCCAAAAAAATGGGTAAAGGCTGTTTTCTTGCTTTCTTTTTTTCAAATTGGCTGTATTTAATACAATTAAGAAAGCTTCCATCACGAAATTTTTTAAAACCGTTTTATTTTGCACAGTGATAAATCTTTTATTGGTAGAATGGGTAACGGTAATTTAATTTTTTTTTTTTTTTTTTTTTTTTTGTAAATCCTTTTTCAAATTGGCTGTATATATAGTAAACCTACTGGTCTTCCAAGTGCAAGCTGCCAGAGCTAAGCATCCTTCCATGACATAAATCTCTCTGTTAAAAGATTTTTTTTTTTCTGACAGTGTTCAATCTTTCATTGACAGAATGGATAAAGGTAATTTTAAAATACATGTAATTGGGGTGGGGGGTTGGGGGGGTCTTTTTTTCTTTATTGTTTTTGTTGTGTAGGTGTTTTTCGGGGTGTTTTTTTTTTTAAATTGGCTGTATTTAATAAACCTGCTGGTGTCCAAATGAACACTGTCAGAGCAAAGCATGAGAGAAATTTCTGGTTAAAAATATTTCTTTATTTCAGACAGTGATCATTGACAGAATGGGTAACGGTAATTTTAAAATGGTTGGGTTTTTTTTTTTTTTTTTGTTTGGGGATGGGTTGGTTTTTATCAAATTAGCTGTATATAATAAATCTGCTGGTATCCAAATGGAAAGTGTCAGAGCTGTGTGAGCTTCCTGACACTGAATGTGGCCAGCCAGATTACTAAAGAACACTGCCGCGCTATCGACCCACGGCTTGTTTCATTTCATTCAGTAATGGAATTATGGGATTAATACGGCTGTAGCTCAGTGATACAGTGCTTACTTGATATGCACAGTGTCCGGCTTCTGTTAATGTTTGATTTGTTTAAATACATCACTAGAGCATAATGATTTATTGATCATCGGTAATTGGACATGAAACATTTGGTAACTGTAACACATATGCCTTCAGAGGCCAGGTCACGTCAAAGGGCTTATAACGGTGACATTCAGAGCAAGCTGTTGTAGTGCATACCTGTCGTAGCGCATACCTGTCGTAGCGCATACCTGTCGTAGCGCATACCTGTCGTAGCGCATACCTGTCGTAGCGCATACCTGTCGTAGTGCATACCTGTCGTGGGTGCAAGTGTTGACTTATGCCGGCTCCTTCACGCCTTCAGAGGAAATTGCTGCATTTTACTTCATCAGCAGTAAGGGATCTTTTTATGTATACTTTCCTACAGACAGGACAACACACACCACGGCCATTGGTTATGGGACGTCGTTTGGGATGAGAAAAACCCAGTGATAGAACATCACTGAAAGAGTTTGATCTTAAGCGTGCATAAGACGAGGGTAAAAATTAAGAAATATTTCCAACTCGAAACAAAGTTCAGGCATGTTCACCCTGGACCCCGTCTCTTAGCATGGACACTGGCTTGGTCCAGGGCAAAAGGCCAAAATATTTCAGTTGGCCTGTAGAATTACATGTAGTAGCCTAGAAAAGTCATTATATAGTCCCAATTAAAAAATTCATTAGCACCCCCTTCCCGTTTATTGGTTGGATTCCTGTGACTCATGTATGTACCATTTAGAGTCAATCGTGAAAAGACACTCTGAAAGCTTTGGTTTCTCTCTCTCTCTCTCTCTCTCTCTCTCTCTCTCTCTCTCTCTCTCTCTCTCTCTCTCTCTCTCTCTCTCTCTCTCTCTCTCTCTCTCTCTCTCTCTCTTCCCATCCTCCCCACTCCTCTCTTTTGTAAAATTGTTATTACATGAATTATATATAGACAACCTTAAAAAATTGTGAAATGAAATAAAAATAAAATCAGTATTGGAAAATATCTACCTGCTTGGTTAATTAAAGCATCACTTAAGTTGTAGTCATTGCCAACTTTACGGTAATTGTAACTCAATCATTCCCAGCAGTTTCTGCTCCCCAGGGGGAAATAGGGTGAGCTTTTCTATCACTGTGAAGAAACTGTCAGTTGGATTTTATCTACTCTGCCATGACTGCATCCTTGTACGATGGAAGGAAGTGGTGAATGGTTTGGTAGACATGTAACAGCACCATCAAGGTGACTGGCTGAGGCCGCATGATGGCCGTCTATATGAGACCCCATAGGATGCACTCTGTCATGTATGGATACCCCGAGTTCGTAAACTGATCTGGATGCATTCTGTCATGTACATTACTCCGAGTTCGTAAACTGACCCGGATGCACTCTGTCATGTACGGTACTCCCAGTTCGTAAACTGACCTAGATGCACTCTGTCATGTACGTTACTCCGAGTTTGTAAATTGACCCAGATGCACTCTGTCATGTACGTTACTCCGAGTTCGTAAACTGACCCGGATGCACTGTCATGTACGTTACTCCGAGTTCGTAAACTGACCCGGATGAACTCTGTCATGTACGGTACTATGAGATGTAAACTGACCCGGATGCGCTCTGTCATGTACGGTACTCCGAGTTCGTAAACTGACCTGGATGCACTTTGTCATGTACGGTACTCCAAGTTCGTAAACTGACCCGGATGCACTCTGTCATGTACGGTACTATGAGATGTAAACTGTCCTGGATGTACTCTGTCATGTACGGTACTATGAGATGTAAACTGACCCGGATGCACTCTGTCATGTACGGTACTATGAGATGTAAACTGACCCGGATGCACTCTGTCATGTACGGTACTCTAGTTCGTAAACTGACCCGGATGCACTCTGTCATGTACGGTACTTTGAGATGTAAACTGACCCGGATGCACTCTGTCATGTACGGTACTGTGAGATGTAAACTGACCCGGATGCACTCTGTCATGTACGGTACTGTGAGATGTAAACTGACCCGGATGCACTCTGTCATGTACGGTACTGTGAGATGTAAACTGACCCGGATGTACCCTGTCATGTACGGTACTGTGAGATGTAAACTGACCCGGATGCACTCTGTCATGTACGGTACTGTGAGATGTAAACTGACCCGGATGCACCCTGTCATGTACGTTACTGTGAGATGTAAACTGACCCGGATGCACTCTGTCATGTACGGTACTGTGAGATGTAAACTGACCCGGATGCACTCTGTCATGTACGTTACTATGAGATGTAAACTGACCCGGATGTACCCTGTCATGTATTTAACAGCTATGGATTAAGAAAGGAAAAGTAGCAATCATTTGGTCAACAAAATTCCTATACTTGTCTCAGCAGTAATTATTGGGTGCCTTGCATAGTGGTTGATTATTGTATTACATGTTTGGTGTAGAGAATAAAAAAAGAAACACATACATGTCCAGCTTCTCATGATGATGAGCAAAATGTGTTTGGAACAGTCATGATATTGTCTGATAGTCTTAGTCAACTTGCTGTGCTAACACAACACATATTTCATAACCTCAGGGTTGTATAGCATATTTGTTGTGCTAGCACTAGGTAAGTGAATATTAATGAAAATTAGAAACAAGTTTTCTAAACTTAGTTAATTAATTAATTCTTACATACAAAGTTACTTACATACTTGCCTGCATTTATTTATGTGTGTACTTATTTATTTACTTAAAAACATACTTACATTCTTACAATGTATTTGTGCTTACATACATACTTACTTACTTGTATACTTACTTACATATATACATATTTACTTATTTACTTGCTTATAAACATATATACTTATTTATGCTTACATACATACATATTTACTTGCTCACTCACTAACTTAATTACATGTATACTTACTTACACATATACTTGCTTACTTATGTACTTACTTATGTTCTTACTTATGTACTTAATTATGTACTTACTTATGTACTTAATTATGTACTTATTTATGTATGCACTTATGTACTTACATACTTAATTACTTATGTACTTACATAATTAATTATGTACTTACTTATGTACTCACTTATGTACTTACTTACTTATGTATGTACTTACATACTTAATTGTGTACTTACTTGTGTACTTACTTAATTATGTACTTACTTGTGTACTTACTTGTGTACTTATGTACTTAATTAATTATGTACTTACTTATGTACTTACTTGTGTACTTATGTTCTTAGTTAATTATGTACTTACTTATGTACTTACTTGTGTACTTAATTAATTATGTACTTACTTACTTATGTACTTACTTACTTTTGTGCTTACTTCCTACTTAACTACCTCCTTACTTACATGTTAATGATGTGCGTTGTTCACACAAAGTTACTCCCAGAAATCTGAATAACTATGCATAATGATGTGAAATTAAAGGACAATAATTAGATTTTAAATCTAACGTGAGGTTGTTCACCTGGAGAAGACCCGAAATCCATGTATTATCTCTGAAGAAACCATTTCATTTTACTTGTGGATGTCATTGACTGACGAGTCGGTAGAGACCTCTGACATTATCAACTGCTAATTAATGCTTAATTATTTCAGTGCTAGCTCTGGGCGAGAAGAACATTTTGCCAAATTATATATTAAACTTTTTTCTTTTTATAAAACCTGTAATTTTGCAGCACTATACCAATCTAATCATGGCATGAAACATTTTTTCTTTTTGTTTTTGTCTCTCTTTTTTTTTTTTTTTTTTTTCTTTTTTTTTTGGCAGAATAAATAAACAAATATGAAAAGTTTCTAATGGGTTTTTTTTAATTATTTTTTTCTTTATTATTATTTTTTTGGCAAATTGCAATATAAACAGTTAAACTGGGTTTTTTTTTACAAATGCCAAAATATCAAATAACATTGATCTGTAAGTGATGAGAAAATATCAGATATAAAAACACAACAACCATTCTGATTACATAGAGTATTTTAGCATTTCATGAATGGTTTCATACAAAGACTGCAGATGGGATTTAAAAAAAGATTTTTCTTAGTACAGAAAGGCCATACATTTATTTGTTTTGGTTGGGGGTTTGTTTGTGAGGTTTCTATATTTTTTAATACGATTGGCACATGCATGCATGCACGCACGCACGCACAAACACACACGAATAATGTACACACATGCTTTATGAATACATATCTGACATTGCATATATTTTGTTTTGAAGGGTTTTTTGGTTGAAAAGCATGAATTGGACAGAAAAGACAAGTGTGTGTGTGTGTGTGTGTGTGTGTGTGTGTGTGTGTGTGTGTGTGTGTGTGTGTGTGTGTGTGTGTGGATTCAATTTGATATGGTATTCAAGTCCATATAGCATGTGGCAGTGGCCTGGATGTTCGCTTTCTTGATAAATCTGTAAAAAGCATGCAGCTTCTCATGTGCTCATGGTTGACCCATTTTTAATCTAAAAATTATTTAGACAGCACAATGAAGGAAGCTATGTGTCAAATGTTACTACATGTACATTTGGTATACAGATAAAAATGTTATATTACCAAAACTGAACTTGCATTTCTTTTTTCCGTCAGTATATATATATATATATATATATATATATATATATATATATATATATATATGAAGAGTTTAGGCGCACAATGCGATATATCCATTTTTCATTTTCAGTAAAAGTGATTTTTTTAATTGGCATATATCACGTTTTGATATAAAAAAAACCCAGGATTTACCCAATACAATTTCATAAGGATCAATAGTATTTTGCGGCAAATCAGCGGGCCTACGATTAGCCCTTACTGACATACAATAATGGCTTTAACTAAAAACAAGAAAGAAAATGGTGTTTTGCGCCTGAACTCTTCATATACAGTCGAATTTCTAACAAAATATACTGTAACATTAGTACACTGTAGCTGAAATTGGTTGACAATTAACAGTTGCTAATTTAAGCTACATGTATGTATTGGGAAATTGGGCTTTGCCAAGTAACACGGTTTCACTACTCAACACCCCTCAGAACAATAGGTGTGACCTGGAAAAGCCGTGTGCAACAAACTGCAACGTGAATATTAGTAGCTAGACATAGCATCAATAAACACAACCACAGATTTATAACAATGCAAAATTAAAAATATTTGATCTTACAACATTTATACTGTTATTTTATTTATTATTATTTTTAAAAACAGGTATAACAAATGAAATACATACATGTATCACATTCAGATAATTTTCTGCAGCTAAAAGTAAGATAAACTGTCCACAAGGCATTTGTAAAGTTTACCGTTGGTTATAATCTGGAAGTGGGGCTCTATCGGATAATCGGTTATACCGGTTATTGGCATAAATTTAACACGCACTGGGGCTATGCAATTAACCTTTAGACTACTGGATTAATTTTTAACAAAAACCACGTTGAGTGGGTACAAGTTTATAATTTTTACTCACATATATTCACTTAAATGTTTCATAAATACATGAAATAAAGTTCATATATGAATCGGTAAGTATTATTTTCGTGTCTTTTTTTGTAATTTTTATTATTTTAGATCGGCTAATGGTGATTAAAATTAGGCAAAAAATCGAAAAAGTTGCGTTTACTTACGGGCATTTGTGGCCAGCTGTCCAGTATTTATGTCCATTATTCCCGATAACAGTGGTTTTCTGACCAGAATTTTTTTTTAAACCCGAACTACGATTCATATTGCAATATTTGGTAATTTTCGTTGTTGGTAAAACGATCAAATTTATTATCAAATTAGCTGTTACAATCAGCTATCGATCCCTGAAAATTACCGCGACGTGCCGCCATTGTTGTCAAGCGAAAATACTTGCCGAAAAATCAAAACAAAAACCACCATTTTGAAAAAAAATCCTTTTTTTTAAATTATATTTCCGTTTTCGGTGAGTGTCGTGTGCAAAACGGCGGGAAATATGAATTGGGGAATGCACTGTATACAGTGTACAGTATATCGACTGACATGTATATATTATATTGTTTCTCATGTGCCTTGTTCCCTTTTTATTGGCCCGTAAAATTCACATTTTCCATATATATTTAGCCAAAACAGCTTCAATTAATTTGACTTCATCTCTAAATAATATCTCACCTGGACCCAAAATGTCATGTTTGTTCACAGTATTATTAGTTGAGACAGCACGGTATTATGTTTGGTATAGATCTGATAGTACTGTTGTAGCTACCGCAGTCAATTTGATACTCAGTGGTGTCGTAGTTAAGCCATCAGACTTAAGACTTGTAGGTACAGGGTTCTCAGCCCAGTACCAGCTCCCACCCAGAGCGAGTTTTAATGACTCAGTGGGTAGGTGTAAACCACTATATTCTCTTCTCTCTCACTAACCACTAACAATTAACCCACTGTCCTGGACAGACAGCCCAGATAGCTGATGTGTGTGCCCAGGACAGTATGCTTGAACCTTAATTTGATGTAAGCACTAAAATAAGTTGAAATGAATGAATGAATGATAAATTTATAAGTTTTTACACGCAGGATTAAACTGGACATTGGTGCTGACCAGTGACCAGCAATATATTTTTGAGGGGTCTACAAATGTATGATTTTGATTGGTATCAACGAAAACCAGTACCGTTTGTTATCTGCAGTGTTAATTTCAGTTAGTTACAAATTCCCGTGTTAATTGAATCAGCGCGGTTTTCATCCTCACTGATTTAGTCGGACATTCCACCGGACATTCCACCGCCCGATAACATCAGGAATCCATTAAAGGTCATTAATCGAGTTTTACAGAAAATATAGCTGTAAATATTGTCATATAACACACATACCGGTGACTCCTCGGTCAATGCCCATTATTATGTCAGTGCTATCTCTTTTTGTTTTTCTTTTTTTTTTTTAAAGGCAGAATGTACATACCACCAAATCAAATCCCATAGACGACAATATATATAGTAACATATGTGGTTAAAACTCCTACCTGCAGTGTATTAATCGACCAACCGCGCATCGAGTGAGCGCTTTACCACGTGGCTACGTCCCACACCTCAGTATGATCATAATTTGACACGGGTGAAAGTCAGTAGACTTTGTTGTGTAAAATAAGGTGGTGAAGCAATGCAAATAACACAGCTGTTTTTCAGTTTGAATGATGTAAGTTTTCAAATGACACCAATTTTCAGTACCCTACAAGAACAATAAAAGTGAATGCATGATGCTTCCAATTCTTTTCCCATTAGAGATTAGCAAGCACGAATTACGCGGGTTAACATTTCAAATGTCTGGAATCTGATTTTTATTTAATAACAAAAAAAATGTGACACAGTGCTGATTTGCCATGCGGGCAGGAATATTAAACTAATGATTTTTTAATGAAGGAAGAAAGGAAATGTTTTATATAATGACGCACACAACACATTTTATTTACGATTATATGGCATCAGACATACGGTTAAGGACCACACAGATATTGACAGAGGAAACCCGCTGTCGCCACTTTATGGGCTACTCTTTTCGATTAGCAGCAAGGGATCTTTTACATGTACCATCCCACGGCCTTTGTTACACCAGTTGTGGAGCACTGACTGGAATGAGAAATAGCCCAATGGGTCCACCTACAGGGATTGATCCTAGACCGACTGCGCATCAAGCGATCGTTTTACCACTGGGCTACATCCCACCCCGATTTTTTTAATGATGCAGCCTTAATAGAAATACTTTAAAGCCGTGAACCTAGCTGTTGAAGACAGTCACCTGTGGATAAATGGATTGTGTGAGTGCATTTTCATGAGTAATTAGAAAACTCTTTGACAAGACGTTGATCTATTGACTATGCTCATGGGCACTTATTAAATCCATATACAAACCAAACACCTTGGTTACTTTTGCTTATTAGCCTCATTTGTTAAACACAATTTTTAATTGGTCAAAAGATGCAATTATTTCACCTGTCGTATTTTGCTGGTTTAACTGAACTTCAAATTGTTAATTTTCAAGGGATAATTGAACAGGTCTCCAAATAGAACTGTAATATTCAGAAACAATTAAACAGGTCCCCAAATAGAACTGTAATATTCAGAAACAATTAAACAGGTCCCCAAATAGAACTGTAATATTCAGAAACAATTAAACAGGTCCCCAAATAGAACTGTAATATTTAGAAACAATTAAACAGGTCCCCAAATAGAACTGTAATATTCAGAAACAATTAAACAGGTCCCCAAATAGAACTGTAATATTTAGAAACAATTAAACAGGTCCCCAAATAGAACTGTAATATTCAGAAACAATTAAACAAATTTTTAGAAAAAAAATCCATCCTCAAGATTTATTGCAAGCCGTTTTTCAAGACTTGTCAATTTCTGTACATTTCTGTTTCAAAAAGCTTCGGAAAAGACAAAAATGGGTGATAATGTATACCCTCAGGGTTTTATTTATAAAATTTGACTTAACACCCATGGCCTTGACTTTGGGAATTTACATGTATGTGTCATTTTACAAAACAGACAAGGGAATTTTCATCTTGTTAAACCAAGTTTAATTTTAAAAGTAATACTATATATATACATGTACTTGTTTATTCAAATTAATATATCTATTTTGTGTTATGAAATGTTATGAGTGAGGGAAGGGGTGTTTATCAAGTGTTACATATCGATTTCAAAATACATCTGTATAGAATCAACAAAAGGAATATCTGCATTCAGATTGGGAATGTTTTAGTTCAAAACTAGGAATAAAAAACGACATCGCCTTCTGTGAATGTTGGTGAATGATGCCGATTATCGGAGTCTAGAAACATCGGTGATAAAACCCTGACCCTATACCATTTCCTTTTTTATCGAATCTGTAGTGTAACACACAAATATTAGTTCTTTCAAAATAATCAACGAATACAAGCTATGTTCGTTTCATTGGCAAACATACTTTGATAATGTTAAGTTATTCTTGGAACCCGCATGGAGATGCACAAATTGCATGCAATAATGCCGTCATAGAAAATAACGTGCACCTAAACCTGCATGGTCAGACGACGTAATTCCCATTATCTCCATGGGTCGTACAGTGCTTGTAATTAAGCTATTAATTAAAACATTGGATTTCAGGGTTAGTTGTTACTCGGTTTTGCTTCAAGATGGATACACAGGGCTTTAAGTTGTGCTAAAGCTGAGGCGATAAGTTAGGGAAAGAAGGAAGGAAATGTTTTATTTAACGACGCATTCAACACATTTTATTTACAATTATATGGCGTCAGGGATAAGTTAGGGTGTGCCCAAATTACACATGTCCAAAATAAGGAAGCTAAAATTAAGAAAGTACAAACATGCTGACCTTCAGAAAATTTCACCTCAGAATTGATGGAATGTTAAGCATTTCATTTGATTTCAACTTATTTTTGTGCTTATATCCAATTAAGGTTCAAGCACGCTGTCCTGGGCACACACCGTAGCTATCTGGACTGTCTGTCCAGGACAGTGGGTTAGTTGTTAGTTGATTAGTAGTTAGTGAGAGAGAAGAGGGTGTAGTAGCCTTACACCTACCCATTGAGCCTTTAAGAATTTGCTCTGAGTGGGAGCCGGTACTGGGTTTGCGAACCCTGTACCTACTAGCCTGTAGTCCGATGGCTTAACCACTGCGCCAGTGAATGTTAAGCTGTATAATTAGATTAAAACAACTTGAAATGCATTGTTAATTTACCAACTAATCCTGTCAATGAGATGGTGCATATAAAAGGTTCCTTGCCTTTAATGGAAAAATGTAGCTGATTTCCTCTTTAAGACTATGTCAGAATTACCAAAAAAGTTTTATTAATAAGTCGATGTGCTCTAGTGGTGTCGTTAAACAAAACAAACTTTAAATTTATACTAGGATAAAATTTATTCTGCTTGTCTTGATTTTAAAAAAACATATTTACTTCAAGGAAGTAATGATAAAAACAAAATTAAAAAATTTACTGTGATCGTGTTATTTTGAAAACTAATAAAATCAACGAGAACATTATATGATGTATAAACACCAATAACATCCTGCATCAGTAATTTGTGCAGTGTCCTTTATGTGCAGTGAGTGAGAATACATTCGGGAAGTCAACCTTCAAAATCAATAATTCTCAAAATGGTAAAATGTCACTTTGATAGTTTTTACCATGCACTCTCCATTTGGTGGCATATACATTTAAGTATACACGTAAGATTTGAGGTAATAGTTATATATATATATATACAGGCCTTTCCCCAGGATTTTTTTAAGGCGCTTACATATTTAGCATCATTATAACACAAAAATCAAGCCAAAAGAAGTGGGGTAGTGAGTTGAAAACAGTTAAGTGTTTGCCTTCAATCCATCAAATCATGTTGGGTTTTTTTTTTTTTTTTTTTTTTTTTTGGGGGGGGGGGGGGGGGGGTTGTGGGGGGAAACTTTTTTCTAAAAACCCCATCAATTCCCCACCCCAACAACTTCATAATTTGCGTCATGTTGTTGTTGTTGATTTCAGCGTCGTGTTAAATGCTTGTTGTGATTTCTGCTTGTAAAATACCAAGCTAAGAATGCTGACTTCACAGTATATTCCATTTATAAAAAAAACTACCAAAAAACCCCAAAAACTTTTATAAAATAAAATTTTACTTTAAAAAAAAAATCCAGCTAACTTATTAAATGTCATCTCACAGTTTAACAAATATATATCTAGCATTATCTAACAAATATGATTATTGTAAACTAATTCAGTGTACGTTTAACTGCAATTTGTATAAATACTGCATGTACATTTCCCGCGATTGCGATCTCAGTGCGTGCTCTCGACCATAGGTACAAAATTAACAAAAACAAAGGAAATAACGAAACTGCAGTTAGGTATTCATTGATGCAAACAACTATTGTTTTTCTACACATTTACATCAAGATTTACTCCTGTGTAATCGTATTGTTCATGTCCGCAACGATATCTCTTGACACGTGGGTGTCAGCTGACTCTGAAGCGTGACGTATATTACGCCGAGAGCTTTCCTCAGTTCAGCCAACGAACGTTCTTCCTAACGTTCGCGAACTACTTGATTGGTGTCCGTCGTGTCCATTTGGTTTAACGTGAAGCGCACAAAACAGTGTAGCGAACGTTTTGTTTCCGCTCGGTCTGGCTGAATTCAGCCCTTGGGATAGCCAACATGTCATTCGGCCCTGAACTGGCATGTGTATTCAAATTGACATGCATTGTCGGTTTGTTTTTATTACTTTGGTTCAAAGACTTTACAAAATTAAAATAGCAAGTTACATATCTCTAGACAGTGAATCGCCGTCACATTGCTGTCATACATGTCGATTGCATGCCGTTAAAATTAATAACCTTGATTATTAAAATTAGCAAACATCATAAGGCATACGCTGTATTCTGGATAACACCGTTTCTCGTTACCGGTCGCGAGATCGCTATTATGCTAATTGAATATTTGGTATTATTATGTTTGAGGTGTCGAATAGATTATGTAACCGTTTGTTCACATCAGAAGATAGAAAATGGCTCAGCCAAAATTTTAGCCACTTGCAAATTTTATTAGCCATTTTTTTGGTCGATCCGTGACCGTTCATTTTAGCAAATAATTAATGGTGACATGTTTTACTCAAGAATTTCACCTTCAAAGATGTTTATTCAATTAATAGGTATTTTCTTTGATTTGTCTTGATGCGTAATTCCCAAGCATACAGACATTATTACAACAAGCAGTTATCTGGCGGATTAGTAGTAGCCGATCACCTGTAGCACGTGACCAGCACAAGCCCGCCGACAATTAAAACAGTGCGATCAATGGACCTCAAAGTGAACATCTAAAGAATTGCAGAGATACCAAATGGAAGTGTGATAATGTGTGGTGAATGAGTTACGGATCACAGCTCCATTGTTTTGTTTACATGTTACAAATTAAGCCGACACAGTCCTGCAGTTAAGGCACTTACCAGACATGAAGGTGCTTACTTGGCTGGCTAAGGGAGCACGGGCCGTGTCGGCTTATCGCTCTAGGGAAACCCCTGATATATATATATATATATATATTTTTTTTTTTTTTTTTTTTTTTTTTTTTTTTTTTAACCCCACCACAAAGCTTTAGAGAATGTCAGCATTATTCATTCTTATTCATTGGAGAGGGGGACAGGCAGGATGTAGCACAGTAGTAAAGTGCTTGCTTGAGACTCAATCAGTCCTGACTCCAAGATGGATCCCTCGGCTCTGTTGATGGACCTATTGGGTTATTTCTTATTCCAGTTAGTGCTCCACAACTGGTGTAAATAACAAAGGTTGTGGTATGTACTATCCTATATGCATACAAAGATCCCTTGTCACCAATTGGAAAGAGTAGCTTATCGCATGGTGGCAGCAGGTTTCCTCTCATTGTCTGATGCCATAATTAGCTCAGTTTCTCAGACCAAAAATTGGTGTAACAAAGGTTGTGGTATATACTGTCCTGTATGCATATAAAGATCCCTTGCTGCTAATCGGAAAGAGTAGCCCCCATTGCGTTGTAGCAGCGGGTTTCCTCTCTCATTATCTGTGTGGTCCTTAACCATATGTCCAATGCCATATAACCTTACTTAAAATGTGTAGAGTATGCTGTTAAATAAAACATTTCCTTCCTTTAGAGAACACTAGTTTCATTTTCCTCTAAATTGTGTTGTGCATCATTAAATAGAACATTCCTTTCTTTAGAAAAGTACTAACATCATTTGCCTCTAAATTTGGTCAATACAGCACCATTTATGTCAGAGACTTAGGAGAATCCTAGAGCACCATTGATCCCAATGTAAGCACCCTCCAACTTGGTACTGCATTGCAGAGATCTGCATTTGACATCAGTAACATCTTGAGATGGAATTCGATCACTGACCAGACACTGACATGCAACTTAAACCATAAGAGTCTTCTTCTGACAGCGATATCACAGCTGTGTTGTTAACTTCCATAGATGCCATGTTGAACAACATCATGATGGTTTTGGCATTCCATTTGGATTTCCATTTCATCTGTTTTTGTGAGTGCCACTTATAGTTCATCCCACGCCTTTTTTTATACTATGAAATTTACTACAAGTTATTTATTTCTGAGGCAATTGATTTGTAAATTGCACATGAACATAGTATTGTTTTTGTTATTTTCAAAACACTTTTACTTTTCTTCTTACGTCAAAATAAACTGAAATTATTTACCAAAAAAATGGTTTTATAGAATGATGGGATGGACTATAGTGCAGTCTTGCCTGCATGTACCAATCTTGCTACATTGTTCTTTAAAACCAGGTCCCATATGTTCTAAATGAATGCTACAAAGCTGGCTTTTGCGTCAGCTGAGCTTTTAATTTAAATAATTTAAAACCATCTTCCATTTGTTATGTTAACGCAAAGCTTGTTATGTATAGAGAACTCGTCACGAGTGTGTTTTAATATGGAAAATATCAACCAAGTCTTTGTTAAACAGTATTTGTTGAGGCTCTGCTGAGACAAATATGGATTAACTACACCAGGTTGATATTTTACATATTAAAAACATGACAAGCAAATTCTATTTATCCTATAACACTTCTAAAATAACATTTTAATTAAATTTTTAGTACATCAACGTTGTGAAGTCGCCTCATCAGTAATATGACATCATCGGGATTAGCACAAATATAGTTTGACATCACGCACTTAAACTAAATCTCATCAAAACATTATGCTCATGTATGCAAGTCTTGTTGGCTGTAACCAGATGACCCATTGACAGCAACACATCATTAACCGAGTTAATAACGGTAAATATCAAATGGGTTTATGACATGGATATTGTTGGTAACTTAATTATAGAACAAAATGTAGTAGGCAAAATAGATTTGAGCCATTTTTAAAAGCAAAAAGTAATTTCGCCACTGTTCTCGAATAGACCAGTGTATTGTTGCCAGGATTGTGTGGTGCTCTGTAGTAAAATTTAATAGAATTCTTGTGGTATACTGTCACTTTTCCAGGTTAATAACGAACATTGGGTTATTCAAGCCAACGTGTACTTTAGTTGAAGTTAGTCTTGTTTTAAGCCAAAGTTACACATGCTGCAGTGATATTAACACATTTTTCCCAAAACAAAAACAGCTTTAGCTAAATGTGTTCAATGAATCAAACCTTGAATGATTATAAAAGCATGTTTAGCTAAACAGGTGAGAAATGGTTTTTATTCGTCCCAGCAAGAAAGATGGTAAACAAAATATTTTTTTTGTTTCGGGAAAAAACATGTTTTTCATGGCAGTGTGCATTCAGCTTTACATATTTTATCATCACTAAGCATCCCTAACACTAATTCTGCCATTTTGTAAAACCCATTCTCTCATATAATATAATGTTTTGTAACTCACCCCATAAAATTACTAAGCACATGTCCAAATGTCAACACGCCCTCCTGCACCCTCCCCCCCTCCAACCCCCGTTATCCATTCTCTGTATCTGTGCCGTAATGTGATCAACATTATTGAATTTTCTGGTTTTATTTTTGTTTTAGGTTTCTTTGGTAATAAATATTAGATTAAAAAATCAAATTTTGAGGGGGGGAAATGGCTACAGTATATATATATATATGACTGGCAGCTGTTAATGTTAAGAAGAAGGAAAAAGGGAGATTATGTTGAAAATGTTACATAACTGATGACAAAGACCCCGCTGCCTCCCCCATCATGTTTTGCAATGCACTCCATGATACCACCTCCCCTTATTAGGAGCATTATGTCATTATTAGTGGCGCACTGAACAAATTTTAATTACGGTTATATGGCGTTAGACATGGTTAAGGACCATACAGATAACAAGAAAGGAAACCAACTACCACCACACAATGTGCTACTCTTTTTTTATTAGCAGCAAGGGATCTTTTATGTTAGATTTATCCCACAGACAGTATAGTACTTATATATGCCCTTTTTTACAACACTTGTGGAGCATTGGCTAGAATAAAAAAAAATAACCCAGTAGGCCCGCCATTAGGCATCGATCCTAGACGGAGCGCTATACCAGTGGGTTACACACACCCCCCCCCCCCCCATAATTGTTAAATATGACCCCTATATACAACGAGGGTAATAGCATGCCTGAGGCATCTGTATCATGTGAGGAATACATCATATATCATCATATATTGCTCTAAGGCCCAAAACAACGGGTCTGGCGAGTGTGGTGTATTTTGACATCTAGGTCTGTAACTGTAACGTGTTATCAGTATATATTAATGTGTTCGTATCTTTAGATAAATTTACTTCTATAAACATCAACAGTAAGTATGAGAAATCCACATTGATTAATATTATACCTTTCCTGTTGGTTATAAATAAAAAATGAATGAGTAAGATTCGGACATTGTGCAGCTGCCAGTCTGGCAGTTTGAGAATATAGAGCATGTCAGATCTGTAGTTGACGTCATCACAGACACAGTGTGTTTTGTCACATTTGATTCAATGCATTTCATTTTGGACTGATATACCATACTCACCAGACCCAGACCCAGACCCAGAACCCAGACCCAGTGTGTTTTGGGCCTATGGACTACATGCTAGCATGATACATCCCTGTATCATTATGTCATGTGCAGAGCAACTGGCCATGTCAGATACAACTTGCCCAGGACCTTAAATGGATGTGGGCACATAAATGAGTTAAGTCAAGTCACTGTATCAAAATGCTAGCACTATGTATACTTATGACTAGAAAATGTCAATGCTATATCCTAAACATGTTAGCAGTATACATAACCCATTGATTGGATAATGTTAACACTTAACTCTATGATTGAAAATTGACAGCATCATGTATAACCTATGATACTATCATAGGTTATACATAGTGCTGTCATTTTCATAGCAACAGGTGTGTAGAAATGTTACATACATGTACTTAAAGAAAGAAGGTGTTAAACCAGACAGAGTTGCTGATGTGTTTAGTAACTTGGTAAAAGAACAGTAAAATACCATTAAACCAGGGGCCTCATTCACTAAATTAGGACACCATATAACCGTAAATAAAATGTGTTGAGTGCATCGTTAAATAAAAATTTCTTCATTCACTAAACTCTCACAACTTTGTGATCTCACAGTGCAGTGAAAAATGAATTGCAAAGATGATGCCATGTGGCATAAGAGACCTTTGTGAATTAGGCTCCTGATAGATAAGTTGAGTCTAAGAGACCTTTGTCAATTGGGTTCCTGATAGATAAGTTGAGCTTAAGAGACCTTTGTGAATTAGGTTCCTGATAGATACATGTAAGTTGAGCCTAAGAGACCTTTGTGAATTAGGTTCCTGATAGATTAGTTGAGCCTAAGAGACCTTTGTGAATTAGGTTCCTGATATATAAGTTGAGCCTAAGAGACCTTTGTGAATTAGGTTCCTAATAGATAAGTTGAGTCTAAGAGACCTTTGTGAATTAGGCTCCTGGTAGACAAGTTGAGTCTAAGAGACCTTTGTGAATTAGGTTCCTGGTAGACAAGTTGAGTCTAAGATACCTTTATAAATTAGGTTCCTGGTAGACAAGTTGAGTCTAAGAGACCTTTGTGAATTAGGCTCCTAATAGAGTAGTTGAGTCTAAGAGACCTTTGTGAATTAGGCTCCTGGTAGACAAGTTGAGTCTAAGAGACCTTTGTGAATTAGGCTCCTGGTAGACAAGTTGAGTCTAAGAGACCTTTGTGAATTAGGCTCCTGGTAGACAAGTTGAGTCTAAGATACCTTTATAAATTAGGTTCCTGGTAGACAAGTTGAGTCTAAGAGACCTTTGTGAATTAGGCTCCTAATAGAGTAGTTGAGTCTAAGAGACCTTTGTGAATTAGGCTCCTGGTAGACAAGTTGAGTCTAAGAGACCTTTGTGAATTATGTTCCTGGTAGACAAGTTGAGTCTAAGAGACCTTTGTGAATTAGGTTCCTGGTAGACAAGTTGAGTCTAAGAGACCTTTGTGAATTAGGCTCCTAATAGATTAGTTGAGTCTAAGATAGCTTTGCGAATTAGGTTCCTGGTAGACAAGTTGAGTCTAAGAGACCTTTGTGAATTAGGTTCCTGGTAGACAAGTTGAGTCTAAGATACCTTTATAAATTAGGTTCCTGGTAGACAAGTTGAGTCTAAGAGACCTTTGTGAATTAGGCTCCTAATAGATTAGTTGAGTCTAAGAGACCTTTGTGAATTAGGCTCCTGGTAGACAAGTTGAGTCTAAGATACCTTTATAAATTAGGTTCCTGGTAGACAAGTTGAGTCTAAGAGACCTTTGTGAATTAGGCTCCTAATAGAGTAGTTGAGTCTAAGAGACCTTTGTGAATTAGGCTCCTGGTAGACAAGTTGAGTCTAAGAGACCTTTGTGAATTAGGCTCCTGGTAGACAAGTTGAGTCTAAGAGACCTTTGTGAATTAGGCTCCTGGTAGACAAGTTGAGTCTAAGAGACCTTTGTGAATTAGGCTCCTGGTAGACAAGTTGAGTCTAAGAGACCTTTGTGAATTAGGCTCCTGGTAGACAAGTTGAGTCTAAGAGACCTTTGTGAATTAGGTTCCTGGTAGACAAGTTGAGTCTAAGAGACCTTTGTGAATAAGGTTTCTGATAGATAAGTTGAGCCTAAGAGACCTTTGCAGGGCACAAAGCAGCACTTTATATTTACTCGCCAACTGGCTAGTGAATGAACAAAAATACTAGCCAACTAGAGATTGTTACTCGCCAGGCAACATATGAAGTACATGTATTAGTATGGATAATTATAATAACATAATTAAAGAACTTTAAACACCAACCTCATCCTGTGTTGTTTATTTTTTTCAAGGGTATGTTCAAGATGCACCAGCAGTGAAGAAAATGTTCAAGTCATTAATGTTTAATATTTAGTGTGCCATTAAAATTCTGCCCTACAAACACAACAGTTTCTTCAGTAGAATGTTAAAAGCATAATGGTCTACCTCCCCATAAACAAGATTACATCATATGTCTTGGAGAGGCTACTAGTCTTGATTACATTAGCTGTAAGTAGGACATGGTGGTTGTAGTGGGGCAAGATGGTTATGCTGAGACAATGTCCTGTGGCCATTCATTTTGACCCACACACCCTGTAGGCTTCCTTGTACCAGAAGACAGCCATTTAGTCACAGAATCAGCAGGATCAAATTCAGCCAGTTCAAGTCCCTCAGCTGAGATAAGAATTAGATCTGACAATCTCCCTACAGACAAGCTACTTCTGACATCTGACTTGATCCGTTTTTGGGCGGAAAAGGCCCTTTCACACTCTGCTGAACTAATGGGAAGAACGAGCATTATCTCAACTAGATGAAGCACATTTCTGAAGTCATCTTTGTAAGGCTCTTTCCTCAGTAGCAGCTGCCACAGATCAGAATAGGCTTTATCCTTAAAGGAATTTGACACCAGCACTTTCAGCTGCCTCCATTCAGTTGGAATAACTTCGATGTCACATGCAGCAGCCCTCAGGGGGGCCTCAAACTAGTTGGACAACACTTCAATGTCCTGATTACCAAATATCATCAGCTCTTTTTTTGAGTCTGGCCATGTGTCATGATGAAAAATGTTGATTTTTTTCACAACATCCTGAGAACCACCATCTTTATTGGTTCCAAGAAGATTTTGAAATCGATCCTGTAATTCTTTAACAGTTATGTCAACAGTTTTTCCAACAGCCTGTGATAATGTGTCTTCATATTCCATTATGTCTCCCTTCATCTCAATCCCCTGGAATGTAAAGAATTCAGAGACATTTGTCTTCTGACCTTCCATACACATAAGAAATTTCTCCTGGAGCCCACCAGAAATGGGTGCATCCTTCATGCTGCTGATGGTTTCCACACAATCCTGGATTGCTGATACTACAGTGGGTAGTATTAGATTCCTTGACTCAATCTTTAGACTCAACAAAGCCACCTCTCCAAAAAGGTCTGCAAGGAAATGGCAGAATGCAACAAATTTTAAACTTGTCATCTGCTTTTTAACTCTGTTACCTCTCTGTTTAATGTCAATGTTTTTACTGGTAGCTGCTAAACTTTCCATGTGAGTGCATACTGCTGCATAGTGACCATAGTCGGATGCCAAATCCCCACCCTTCTTCCCCTCGAGAAAGACTCTCAATGCCCTGTCAAGATGAGGGACCCACCTAGTTCCCTTCACTGGTGTTGGGCTGTATATCCTAGCTTCCAACTCATCACCAATCATTTTGAGTTCCCTCTTGCTCTTAGGGATGATAAGTCTTCCATATCAACTGCAAACAATCTGAAACTGCTAGAACCATGGGACTCTTGTTTTGTAGCTGAAGTAACGCCAATTCTAACCGATGAGCCATGCAGTGGAAATCAATTAAATGTGGGGTAATTTCTCGCAACTTTACCACAACTCCATTTCTCTGCCCTATGTTTACACTGGCACCATCAGCACAGAAACCAACCAGTTTAGTTTTTAAATCTTCACCTAATCCCATTTCAGAGACAGCATCTTTAATTGCAGACACAACACCATCGGCATGGGCATGTTCTAGTTCCTTAAGTGCTAACAATTTATTTTCTGGGAGACTAGATTTATTTAATGAGCGAACATATATCACCTCATTCTCGGATATGGAACTGTCTGTTGCACCATCTATCATCAGTGAAAAATAGTTAGCTTGAGCTAATTCTTTTGCACTATTTTCCTTTATTGTCTTAGCAATCGTTGAAAGCATTTCGGCACACTTCACATCATTAGCATATCCTGGTGTAATAGCAAGACCATTTTTCTTTTGTAGGATTAAAAGAGTTTTATATTTTTTGAAAGACATTTCTTCTTTGGCCATGCAATAAGCTGTGTTAAATTTAACCTTTAGCTCTGTGACAGTATTTTCGTCAGACTGTCTCAATGGCAGTAAACTGTTTTGCAATTTTAGACTGTTGAACTGGTGGCTTCAGTGTTAAATTGAGAATGTGGTCATGGCACCTTGTGTGACGACAACTTTCACTGTGTGAACGAATGTTTTCACGTTTAAATTTGTTAGATCCAGCAACAAAATCAGTAGTACCCGCTAAACCGGTACCCGCTTTATGACAGTATTCGCAATACATGTGATTCCTATTTTTATCGTATCTTAAAAATTCAAAATCTAATAACCAGGATTCTCGAAATGAACGCTCTGTTTGAACTTCACCGTGTTTTTTTGTTTTTTTCGTGTCTGTTTGACCACCAGATTCATCGTCTAAAACACGTTTACTTACAGGCGTAATGGAATTTCTCTGGAAATATGCAGTTATAGTCACAGGTTTCTTGTTTCCAGTTGACATAACTCCTAAAAAATCAGTTTCCAAGAATCCAGAAACAAATCATCAATTAGGCCCTATTTTGTTTTACTTTCCTTTGTAAACCGTTTTTTAATTGGGTTACGCGATTCCGACAAGTATAACGACGGCTACAGTTACCGAAACTAGGACGTATTTTATTTATTTATTTATTTATTTATTTATTTTTGTTCACGATATGCTATCGTTACCAATAACTTTCTCGAACGTTTTTAAAAAATTTATTTAGCATATTCCCGCCATGTAACATTTAGCTTAACTTTAGGTGCAAACAAATTGGCTGCGAAGCAATTGGTCCAATGCTTTGTGAAAACTCATTTACAATCGGAAAATCCCGATGTGTCACGAGGCTTTCCGAACACCTCGATCGTCAAGTCGGCCGGAGAGCTCCGAGTGTGATATCCGCAAACAGGGCAAAATGCGGAAGTGTATGTTTACAGTTTCGATCATTAGTATATGTGTCGTCTGACTGATTAGTGAAATAAATGTTCCAGTGACAGCTTCATTCTGAAAAAATAATCTACTCGCCAAAAGGCTAGTGTTTTGCAAATTTAAATCGCCATAACAGAATTTCACTCGCATAGGCGAGTGTTTCACTTGCAGTATTGCGCCCTGACTTTGTGAATAAGGTTTCTGATAGATAAGTTGAGCCTAAGAGACCTTTGTGAATTAGGCTTCTGCGGTCTAATTCACTAAACTCTCACAACATTGCGATCTCGCAGTGCAATGCTAAAAGACTTGCAAAGAGGATGCTTTGTTGTCTAGCAGAGCCTAAGAGACCTTTGTGAATTAGGCTCCTGCATGGTAGATAAGTTGAGTCTCAGAGACCTTTGTGAAGTAGGCTTCCTGATAAGTTACCAATAACAGGAATATACAATATAAATGAATATAGTAACATGAAACCAAAGAAAAGGTACAAATATCATTACACACATCGTTTAAAAAAAGAGCTTATTAGCTATTGTAAAGTGAAAAACTAACACCTTATGTCGAGTCATTATCGATGTCTGTACAATAACCTGAGGGAAAGTCTCGTAAAATACAAAATGTAGGTTGGGTCCTCTCATAAACACTTCTGATGGCCTGAGCTTATTTCACACAACCATGTCCAGGAAATATCAATGGAACATGGAAAACATATTCAGTGGTGGTGATGCATGGGCCCCAACACCAAACTTTTTCTCTTCAATGGATCAATATTGTTCACATCACTGCACCACTGGTAACATACAACTCTGTATGGTTCCTCTATTGTCTTGTGGCAGATTTGTTATTTTGGTGAGAATTATGCGCATGTGCTTTTTAACATACTATTTAGTTGGGGTTTTTATTATTGTTATTGATACAGTCGTTAGATATACACAGACATTAGATACACATAAGTGTGCACACACACACACATGCACACACACACACTCACACACTCACACACACACTCACGCACACACACACACATCTCACACTCACACTGACACACTCACACTGACACACACTCACACTCACACTCACTCTCACACACACTCACACTCACACTCGCACACACACACACACACACACACACAAATAGCTGGCTATTAGCAGTGGACAAATACATTTATATAGTCTAATTAAATATATATAATTACAAACTTCCTGTTTTTATATGATTTCCTAAATTCTGACTGGACGACGTTGAAGAAAAACTAAATATTATCCTTCGATAAACCTCAGAAAATGACGCCATAATGCCAGCTAGGACGTCATTACGTAAAACAGGTCACAGAAGCTGATTTATGTGTATTTTAACTAAATATGGTGTGTCCAGGCGCTTGTGCATATATTTTAGAGGAGGGTTGGGGTGGGGGCTAAACCGTGGCTAGCGAAATTTATGAGTGGTTAAGACATGCTTCTCCAGAAAAGTATTGGGGGAAAAAAGAGAACATTTGCTTGATCAAGGGGAGGGTTCGACTGCCATAACCCACCCTTTGTACAAGCTCCTGTCTTTGTAATTGTATAAAATCTGTTTGTCATTTTAAAATGAATTTATAACTGTCACAAACTGCATAAAATTGCGTAGCGTAGTGAAGGATTTTAAACAAAACACTTCAGAAAATGACGTCATTATGTCAAATGGGACATCATCACGAAAAGCAGATCATGGGAAGAACTCAAAAACTGATTTATGAATTATGTGTAGTTTTAACTAAATAAGTTATGCTGTTTGTAATTATAAGAATTGTTCATTGTTTTGCAAATTTATCAATGTATAACAGTCACAAATTTAGTATAAAATCGCTTTGCTACTCTGCATGATTTTATACAATTAGTGACTGTAATTACAAATACATGTATATAATAATCTAATTATTTAAGAAGAAATATATACTTACCATACTAAGATTATTTTTTTTAAATCAAAAGAAAACAAAATTGTAAATCATTCAGTAAAATAAAAAAAATTAAAAACCCAAAGCATATACATGTATTAAATAAAAATGAAATAGAATAAAATAAAATAAAATAGAACAGAATAATAACATTATATTATAACAGTTTGTTTAACAGTGATTTATAACAGGTGGTCTTTATATAAAGATGATTAAAAATACATGTTTGCAGAAAGCAGTCTATAAACAGGTGGTCTTTGTATAGAGATGATTAAAATACATGTTTTTAGAAATCTGTCTATAGACAAGTGGTCTTTATAGAGATGATCAAAACACATGCAATGGTGTGTAGAAGTAATATACCTGAACTAGTCTGTAGACAAATAGCTGTTATAGAGAGGTGTCCCATAAAGCAAGTTCAAATACACATTAGTAATAATATTAGTAATAAATAAACAAAATTAATCTTACCTTTGTATTCACTATTCTCACAACTGGAATTTACTTTCTGGTTCTTGAAAATCTTTCTCTTACATTGTAAACTTGATCCACAGAAGGTAAAAATTGTTCAGCATTTCATCCAAATAATTTTATACTGAGAAATTTCCCCTCTTATTTTGTGATGATGTTGTTGTTGTTGTTGTTGTCACCTATACTTGTTTTAACGTCCGAGATACGACATACACTGCAATAAGCTCTTGCAATTGAGCTCTACCTCTACTTTTTCCAGCTGCCAATCAACCGATGACACACCTACACGCAGAGATTCCCGACTTGGTATAAGCCAGTCGCTGTGTGGAGGATACCGGTAGGGGTGTCTGCAGATAGCCCACCACAGTAGACAGTTCATTGTAGTAGCATACCATACATGATCAATATTTTTTTTTTTTACAGGATTTATTTGTCGGCTCCCCAATAGTAGATTAAGGATGTGTTTTGTTGAGTTTATTCCTACCGGTCTGGCTAGCACTGATTCATATCTGATCAATAAATATGCTTTAACCTGTGGTGTGCTGGAATCCACGGGCCAAAACTGATGCCTCCTGACTGCATGCACTTTACCAATATCGCATTGAATGATTTCACTATATGTCAGTAACACATTGAATGACAACATGCCACTGAATCTTACCATATGTCAGTAACACACTGAATGACAACATGCCACTGAATCTTACCATATGTCAGTAACACACTGAATGACAACATGCCACTGAATCTTACCATATGCCAGTAACACATTGAATGACAACATGCCACTGAATCTTACAGTAACACATTGAACGACAACATGCCACTGAATCTTACCATATGTCAGTAACACACTGAATGACAACATGCCACTGAATCTTACCATATGTCAGTAACACATTGAATGACAACATGCCACTGAATCTTACAGTAACACATTGAACGACAACATGCCACTGAATCTTACCATATGTCAGTAACACACTGAACGACAACATGCCACTGAATCTTACCATATGTCAGTAACACACTGAATGACAACATACCACTGAATCTTACAGTAACACACTGAATGACAACATGCCACTGAATCTTACCATATGTCAGTAACACATTGAACGACAACATGCCACTGAATCTTACCATATGTCAGTAACACACTGAACGACAACATGCCACTGAATCTTACCATATGTCAGTAACACACTGAACGACAACATGCCACTGAATCTTACCATATGTCAGTAACACACTGAACGACAACATGCCACTGAATCTTACCATATGTCAGTAACACACTGAACGACAACATGCCACTGAATCTTACCATATGTCAGTAACACATTGAATGACAACATGCCACTGAATCTTACAGTAACACATTGAACGACAACATGCCACTGAATCTTACAGTAACACACTGAATGACAACATGCCACTGAATCTTACCATATGTCAGTAACACATTGAATGACAACATGCCACTGAATCTTACCATATTTCGGTAACACACATAATTAAGCCTTCTTAGAGCATGGCTAAAGCAGGACAGTGCCATGTTCCCTATGGGGACCCATCAAAATTTTAAGGGCCATATAACTATCACAAATGGGCAAATAGCCATGAAAGTCAAATAAGGATCTATAATCCTATATGATAAAGCTATACACAAGATTTCAGCTCAGTATTATAAGGCATTGTAAAAAAAAAAAAAAAAAAAAAAAAAAAAAAAAAACCCAGACGGATAGAGAGATGGATGGACTGACAGACAGATAGAAACAAAACCTATAGTTCCCTCCAAATGAATCTTAATATATACTCTGTCAAAAAAAACCCGCATAGGTGATAGGGAAAAAAGAAGTGTTTGATTTTACAAAATATTGTCTTTTTGTACAATGTTCCTGGAATGGGACAGCATGCCCAAATGCACCCTAAAACAAATTTAATGCACGCTGTGCGACAATTGCAGGAAATCGGCGTGAAATGGTCAGATTTTGGCGAATGCACGTGAAACTCGGGGGGGGGGGTTGGGGTAGTGATGGGTATTTAAAACTGCAATGCTCACAATGATGCCTCATTTCCATTTCGACATAGACGAGTTACAAGATGCCAAGACTAAGCCTGCCGAATCGAAACATTGCAATAGGCTGCCTCCAGTTAGGTGAATCGCAGTCAGCAGTCGCATGCCACATGAATGTCCATCAGAGCATCATTTCACGTCTGTGGGACAGGTACCAGCAATTTTAATCAGCAGAAGACTGGCCCAGAAGTGGAAGATCTTGCATAACAACTGCAGCACAAGATCGCTACATTCGGGTTCAGCTCTTGCGTCACTGAAATGCTACAGCAACGAACACTGCTGGACACATACCTGTTTTAAGTAGGGTGTCTGCACAAACAATTCGGAACCGACTTCGAGAAGCTGGTTTACGGGCTAGGAAACCGTATGTTGGCCCTGTCCTGCGACATCAACATTGACATTTATGTATTCGCTGGTGCACGAATTTACAGGGGCGGAACTTGGGAAACTGGCGACGAGTATGGTTCAGCGACGAATCACGTTGCCTTCTACAGCAACGTGATGGACGACAATGTGTTTACAGACGTCGCAATGAACGTTTTGCCAACAACTGCGTCGCCCAAGTTGACAGATTCGGTGGAGGGAGTGTCATGATGTGGGGAGCCATCTCATACACCAGCAGAAGTGAACTTATGTTCGTACACGGCAACCTGACAGCTGTACGCTACTGGGATGAAATTCTTTGCCATCACATGCTTCCCATTTTGGATCGACAGAGAGAACTCTTTCAGCAGGACAATGCCAGGCTGCATACGGCACATGTAACAATGGATTTCCTACAGAATGAGAACATTAATGTGCTGCCATGTTTATCAAGATCACCAGATCTCAACCCCATTGAACATCTATGGGACGAACTGGACAGACGTGTACGCCAGCGTGACCCGGAGCCTCAGATGCTTCTGCAACTGTCACATGTACTGTAGGAAGAATGGGCTAGGATTCCATGTACCCGGATTCAGAGACTCATTCAGTCTATGCCAAGGAGATGTCGCGCAGTAATAACACATTAAATCTTTCTGTCAGTAACACATTGAATCTTAATACATATACATATACATGTATATGTCAATAACACATTGAATCTTACTATGTTAGTAACACATTGAATCTTACTATGTCAGTAGCACATTGAATCTTACTATGTCCGTAACACATTGAATCTTACCATGTCAGTAACACATTGAATCTTACCATGTCAGTAACACACTGAATCTTACTATGTCAGTAACACATTGAATATTACTATGTCGGTAACACATTGAATATTACTATGTCAGTAGCATATTGAATCTTACCATGCCAGTAACACATTGAATCTTACTATGTCAGTAACACACTGAATCTTACTATGTCAGTAACACACTGAATCTTATTATATGTCAGTAGCACATTGAATCTGACCATGTCAGAAACACGTTGAATCTTACCATGTCAATAACACGTTGAATCTTATCATGTCAATAACACATTGAATCTTACTATGTTAGTAACACATTGAATCTTACTATGTCAGTAGCACATTGAATCTTACTATGTCCGTAACACATTGAATCTTACCATGTCAGTAACACATTGAATCTTACCATGTCAGTAACACACTGAATCTTACTATGTCAGTAACACATTGAATATTACTATGTCGGTAACACATTGAATATTACTATGTCAGTAGCATATTGAATCTTACCATGCCAGTAACACATTGAATCTTACTATGTCAGTAACACACTGAATCTTACTATGTCAGTAACACACTGAATCTTATTATATGTCAGTAGCACATTGAATCTGACCATGTCAGAAACACGTTGAATCTTACCATGTCAATAACACGTTGAATCTTATCATGTCAATAACACGTTGAATCTTACCATGTCAGTAACACTTTGAATCTTACTATGTCAGTAACACATTGAATCTTACCATGTCAGTAGCACATTGAATCTTACAATGTCAGTAACACATTGAATCTTACCATGTCAGTAACACATTGAATCTTACCATGTCAGTAGCATATTGAATCTTACCATGTCAGTAACACATTGAATCTTACTATATGTCAGTAGCACATTGAATCTTACCATGTCAGTAACACATTGAATCTTACCATGTCAGTAACACATTGAATCTTACTATATGTCAGTAGCACATTGAATCTTACTACATGAGTAACACATTGAATCTTACTATATTAGTAACACACTTTATTACCCCAGCGGGTACTCATAACGGGGAAAATAAAAATCATAATTTTTCACTGAGAAATTATCATGCATTGGTTTAACGTGCACTACTATTGGATGATTTGACGCCAACAAACCAATCACTTTGTCGGTACTAAATATGACGTCATCACGATTTGGCAAAGCACACACAATGACGTTATGTAGGTTAAAGCGTTTGTGTTTACGTCTTTCTGGTTTCAGTGTTAAACTTGTAATAAAATGGCAGTTTAATGCAATTCATTATAGATTTTTTTTACTGAATATATAGAACTTTGGGTTTTGAAAATTATCTGTGAACCGTGAATAAAATACAAAGTTAAAGCAATACCCAGAACAGTAAAGTAGTTTGCGTCATTTCTGTATACATGGATGTGTAGCCGATGTAGGCAATATCAAAAATAAAGGCTTTTTAAAAAAAACAAATAGCTGGGTAATAAATAGAATAACAAACTCGGTACCAGTTATTATCAAATTTATGTCGCTCGTGAAATAATTTTCACTTGTTACTCGATAAAAAGCTTGTGAAAAGTGAAAATTATTTCACGAGGGACATAAATCCCACAACATGTTTTCATTTGCACTAGAAGTAAGGGATCTTTTATATGCACTTTTTCACAGACACAACAGCACATGGCATGCTCTTTGATATGTCAGTCATGGTGCACAGGACAGCACATGGCATGCTCTTTGATATGTCAGTCATGGTGCACAGGACAGCACATGGCATGCTCTTTGATATGTCAGTCATGGTGCACAGGACAGCACATGGCATGCTCTTTGATATGTCAGTCATGGTGCACAGGACAGCACATGGCATGCTCTTTGATATGTCAGTCATGGTGCACAGGACAGCACATGGCATGCTCTTTGATATGTCAGTCATGGTGCACAGGACAGCACATGGCATGCTCTTTGATATGTCAGTCATGGTGCACAGGACAGCACATGGCATGCTCTGATATGCCAGTCATGGTGCACAGGGCAGCACATGGCATGCTCTTTGATATGTCAGTCATGGTGCACAGGACAGCACATGGCATGCTCTTTGATATGCCAGTCATGGTGCACAGGACAGAAAAAAGACCTATCAGAGAATGGGTCCATTGACGGGGTTTGATCCTACAATGCAAGCACCTCAGGCTAGTGCTTAACTAACTGAGTGAGATCCTGACCCTAATAAAAACACCACACAAATGAGTGCTCAAAATCTTTTGATCATGTTACATCCAGGTTGGTCATGACAGCGTGCATAAATTGTTCAATTTAACTTGAAATTCGATGAATAAAAAATAGCATTATATGCCAGTTGTATTAGAATTTATATTTTATTCACCATCTTGAATCTGCAGACATTTTCTTTCATGGTTCATTTTATGATGAGTCACCAACTGAAATAGAAAGATATTGTTAAAGTTAAAGGTACCTTATAAACTTACAGTAATTTCAAGTGGTGTGCATGGTTATATTTGCACACTTTCGATAGTTTGATTGACGGCTGATGTAGTAGTCCCAATTGCAACAGTGCATGGGTTGATCTAGATCTGCTGTCAATGAAAACATTTACTAAAAATGTATGTATGTAATGAAATTCTGTTAAAATATCTTCTATTTATTGTGTACTAATGCAAGCAAATTAAAATGATGGTGTCACATTTCATTTTCATTTTAACTTATTTTTCATGCTTATATCCAGTTAAGGTTGAAGCACGCTGTCCTGGGCACACACCTCGTTATCTGGGCTGTCAGTCCAGGACAGTGGGTTAGTTGTTAGTGGTTAGTGAGAGTGATCTTACACCTACCCACTGAATCGTTAAAGGCCCGGTCACATTGTCAAGGATCGTCTGGCCGGATCCACGACAGATGAAAACCTCACGGATGACCCCAGATAATGGTCTGTCAGCAGTCCCCTACGGATGCACCACGGTTTAACTACAGTTTTCGACGGATAAACCAAGGGTTATTAAGGATAGGGGCTAGTTGACAACGGGGAGTGCTACAGGTCGCTACGGATTGCTAAGTACGGACCACAACGGATTGTCACGAATGATGCCGGATCGTATCCGTGGCTATTAACCCAGCATTCTGATCCTTAACAGTGTGACCGGGGCTTGAGACCGGGGATTACTACGATTAAGTACGGATAAGTACGGTTTAAGTACAGTTTATTACGGATTAGAATGGATCATTACATTCTTCTATGGATCATTAAGGATGTACTACAGTTGTTCGATCCATGATGAATTTTTAGACATGTTCGATCCATGATGAATTTTTAGACATGTTCAAAAAATTTCACGGACATACAAGTACTACTACGATTGATCAGGGATTTAATATGGACAGCTATGGACCTCCACGGACCACAATGGATTGTCACGAATGATGCTGGATTGTATCCGTGGCTAACCCAGCGTCGTGATCCTTGACAGTGTGACCAGGGCTTTAAACTCATTCTGGATGGGAGCCGGTACCGGGCTGCGAACCCTGTACCTACCAGCCATAAGTCTGATGGGTTAACGACAGCACCACCAAGGCCGGTGATGGTGTTACAATGTCCGGTCGTGAACCTTGCATACAGGTGTTATAATGAGGTGTATCACACAGTGAATTGTGTGCTGTCAAATTACATGTAATACAAGACTGCGTGTATATCTTGCAGAATTGAGCACTATGCTGATGGTAGTACTAAACCAAATAACTTCCGGCTGGGTCAAAGTTCAAGGTGCACCCAACTTTTGATAGAGAAGTGAACACCACAAGTCCTGTGATTGGTTATAAATGTGAGTGTGTTGGTTGTAAAAAATAATAGTTTCATCTGGGTAAAAAAAATGTGCAATTTTATTTCATCTAGTACCAATGTGTCAAGTAGCCTTGTGCTTGAAACATGTATGGGGTACCTGTAAAAAAAGTACTCGAATTTTGTGCGAAACTAGGGTAGTCATAGACGCTACCCGTTATCTCAGAAACGAGCAGCTTGACCCCCATTTTTTTCTGATTCACTTTAAGTGTAAGGGGTGGTAGTATTTATATCCGTGGCGTTTATGTCGGTTGATACGTTGCAGGTAGGAGTTTTAGCCACATATGTTACTATTGTCGTCTATGGGATTTGATTTGGTAGTATACACCCTGATAGGTCAATATGAACAAATGTCTTTGTTGTTTTTCAAAGTGAAAGGTGATGAACATCCTGCAGTGCACTAAAAATAAATCTGATTGAGTCATGTGGTGGTCAAAAAAAAAAATTGTATTATTTTGATGCATTATAACTGTAGGTGAATGCAGGTTACTTAGACCATATTGGTTTACTTTTTGGCGTGTACTTTCTTATATCTGATTACAAAAAAATAATGAGTAATTAATAAGTTTGTTGTATTTTCTTTCCAATTAACATCATGTATACCATCAGTGCCTCATACACTGTAAGGCCACCGCAGGGCTTCTAGATTATGGTAGCCCCACTCCCATGACTAGTGATATTCAGTGTTGGGCTAGTAAATAACTACTATCACCATGCCAGACAGGGCTTCTAGATTATGGTAGCCCCACTCCCATGACTAGTGATATTCAGTGTTGGGCTAGTAAATAACTACTATCACCATGCCAGACAGGGCTTCTAGATTATGGTAGCCCCACTCCCATGACTAGTGATATTCATTGTTGGGCTAGTAAATAACTATTATTGTCATGTCAGACAGGGCTTGGTAGCCCCACTCCCATAACTAGTGATATTCAATGTTGGGCTAGTAAATAACTACTATTGCCATGCCAGACAGGGCTTCTAGATTATGGTAGCCCCACTCCCATGACTAGTGATATTCAATGTTGGGCTAGTAAATAACTACTATTGCCATGCCAGACAGGGCTTCTAGATTATGGTAGCCCCACTCCCATGACTAGTGATATTTATTGTTGGGCTAGTAAATAACTACTACTGCCATGCCAGACAGGGCTTCTAGATTATGGTAGCCCCACTCCCATGGCTAGTGATATTCAATGTTGGGCTAGTAAATAACTACTATTGCCATGCCAGACAGGGCTTCTAGATTATGGTAGCCCCACTCCCATGACTAGTGATATTTATTGTTGGGCTAGTAAATAACTATTATTGTCATGTCAGACAGGGCTTGGTAGCCCCACTCCCATGACTAGTGATATTCAATGTTGGGCTAGTAAATAACTACTATTGCCATGCCAGACAGGGCTTCTAGATTATGGTAGCCCCACTCCCATGGCTAGTGATATTCAATATTGGGCTAGTAAATAACTACTATTGCCATGCCAGACAGGGCTTCTAGATTATGGTAGCCCCACTCCCATGACTAGTGATATTCAATGTTGGGCTAGTCAATACTACTATTGCCATGCCAGACAGGGCTTCTAGATTATGGTAGCCCCACTCCCATGACTAGTGATATTCAATGTTGGGCTAGTCAATACTACTATTGCCATGCCAGACAGGGCTTCTAGATTATGATAGCCCCACTCCCATGACTAGTAATATTCAGTGTTGGGCTCGTAAATAACTACTATTGCCATGCCAGACAGGGCTTCTAGATTATGGTAGCCCCACTCCCATGACTAGTGATATTCAATGTTGGGCTAGTAAATAACTACTATTGCCATGTCAGACAGGGCTTCTAGATTATGGTAGCCCCACTCCCATGACTAGTGATATTCAATGTTGGGCTAGTAAATAACTAATATCACCATGTCAGACAGGGCTTCTAGATTATGGTAGCCCCATTCCCACGACTAGTGATATTCAATGTTGGGCTAGTAAATAACTAATATCACCATGTCAGACAGGGCTTCTAGATTATGGTAGCCCACTCCCATAGGTGTGGTGCACTGGTTGGAATGAGATAAAAACCCTATCAGCTTAATGGATCCACCAATGTGGTTCAATCCTGCTACACAAGCACCTCAAGCGAGCACTCAACCGACTGAGCTAAATCCTGCCCCTTGCAGCATTTAAGTCTGTTGTGTAAATAAGAATATCCTGCGGCCCACTCCCCCTCCCCCATCTAAGGGTTTTTAAGCTCTGTCTCCATTAGGTGACATATCCGATTATTCCTATCAGCAAAAATGTATTTACTTAAAGTACATTGTAGGGGTGGTAAAATTTTTTATTGTGGCTAGTAATTTTTTTTAATTACTGACCCCATGACTAGTGGATTTAAAAAAATAATTTTAGAAGCCCTAGTAGGTAACAATAAAATGTCACTACTGGGTATACGAATGGAATTACATACAATAAGTCAAATGAAAGGAACGTAGTAATGCATAAGAAAACAATTTTCTGAGTTAAAGTTTTTTTTTTTAATGACACTACTAGAGCACATGGATTTTGACATAGTCTTAGAGAGGGGGCGGGACGTAGCCCAGTGGTAAAGCGCTCGCTTGATGCGCATGGTCGGTTTGGGATCGATCTCCGTCGGTGGGCCCATTGGGCTATTTCTCGTCACAGCCAGCTGTGCACCATGACTGGTATATCAAAGGATGTGGTATGTGCTGTCCTGTGTGGGATGGTGCATATAAAAGATCCCTTGCTACTAATGGAAAAATGTAGCAGGTTTCCTCTCTATGACTGTCAAAATGACCTTATGTTTGACATCCAATAGCCGATGATTAACAAATCAATGTGCTCCAGTGGTGTCTTTCTTTTTTAGTCTTAGAGAGGAAACCCACAACATTTTTCCATTTATAGCAAGGGATCTTTTATGTATGCACCATCCCACAGACAGGATAGCACATACCACGGTCTGTGATATACAAAAATGTCAAACATTTGTTAATCCAGAAATATAATTTTATTAGAAACCTGCTACATTTTTCGATTAGCAGTAAGGGATCGTTTACATATGCACTTTCCTACAGACAGGACAGCACATACCGCTGATATATCAGTCATGGAGCATTGGTTAGAACGATAACATAAAACCAACAGGTCTGCCGAGAATGTTTTGGTTCTACGACCCAAGCACCTCAGTAAACGTTTTACTAACTGAGTTAAATCCATGCAGCCTTTCAAACCTCATAGTTTCAACAAAGCATAATGGAGTTTGGGGGCACCGATGATAATTATCATTTCATTATGATATGTATCGGGGGGGGTGGGGGGGTGGGGTGGAATGTTTGTATAGCAAGGGATCTTTTATAGGCAGTTTCCCATACAGGAAAGTACATACCAAGGCCTTTAATTGACCAGTTGTGATGCACTGGTTGGAACGGATAAAACCCCAATCAGTTGAATGGATCCACCGAGGTGGTTCGATCCTGCGATACAAGCACCTCGGGCGAGAACTCAACTGGCTGTTTGTATGTTGGGTCATGGCTAGAGAATAACAGTTTGTCAATATTAACATCCATCACTAAATGCTGTAGATAGTTTCAGATAGGGGTTTCTAGATTATGGTAGCCCCACTCCCATGGCTAGAGATATACAATGTTGAGCTAGTAAATAAATAGTATTGTCATAGTAATAATAATAATAATAATAATAAAATTCTTTATTTTCAGAGGGTAAACACATTCAGTACAAGGTGACTGGTCTCCCATGAGGCCCTCTATAATCTATACATGATATTATACATACATACATTCAAAGAAACAACATCAACATACATGTAATATGTATAGCATGAGGAACAATAGCACATATTATGAATATATAAATAATATTTAAATCAATTTGTTAAGAAACTTGAGTCAGTGATAACTCAATACATCATAATTATTTTAACAAACACAAAATCAACAACAAAGGTATATCTTAAAATTGATTATTATTTGAATAGTGCTTAAAATAACTGGATTTGAATGAGGCGAGGGATTGAGAATATTTTATCTTTGAAGGTAGTGTGTTCCACAGTTTAGCTCCCCTGCATGAAAAACTATGGCGATAAAATTCTGTTCTTGGTTTTAATTCATAAAGGTGATTATGTTGAGTTGACCTCAGATTTAAGGAGTGAATTTCTGAAGTTGTTTGAAACATTGTTTCTAGATATGATGGAGATAGTTTGTTGAGGACTTTGTAGACAAACTGGCAGGTTCTAAAGTCAATTCTCTCTTTGATTTTAAGCCATTTGAGAGAGCTAATTATTTCTGCAGTGGACATTTCTTTGCTTTTTTCAGTAATAAGTCTTGCAGCTTGATTTTGGATTTTTTGAAGTTTTCCTATAGAATGTTTTGAACAGGTTCCCCAAATTGTGGAGCAATAGTCTAAGTGAGGTAATATGTAAGAGCTGTAGAATATTAATCTGGTCTTTTGGTCAAGATATTTTCTGTTTTGTCGAAAAATGTATAATAAATAAGAAGATTTTTTAATAATGGCATTTATGTGGTTAGCCCATGTCAGTGTTGGGTCAATGTGTACACCAAGAAGTTTTTCAGAAGTGGAACATTGCACTGGTATGTGATCTACATATACAGTCATTGCTGTTGAGGTTTCTGCAATCGAGGTCAGTTTTTTAGAAGAACCAATAAGCATGATTTTAGTTTTATTTAAGTTAAGAGACATCTTATTATGGTTGCACCAAAGACTCACCTCATTCAAATCTAACTGGACATGTTTTTCTAACAGAGATATGTCATCAGCTACAGATGTGGAGCTTACATCATCAGCAAACAGATCCATGACACAATGCTTTGCATAGAGTGGCAGATCATTGATATATAATGCAAACAAAGTGGGGCCAAGTACTGATCCCTGTGGGATGCCATATGAGAGATTAAGAGGATCAGATCGGGCTTTGCCAAGAACAACAGTTTGTTTTCTACCCGAGAGATATGATTCAAACCATTTTAGAGATTTTGAATCAAAGTGATAGATGCTTAGTTTCTTCATGAGTATATCATGATCTATCATGTCAAATGCTTTTTTAAAATCAATGAATGTAGCTGAGACAAATTTACCATCATCTACTGACTTTTGCCAATTATTAACAATTCTAAGTAGAGCTGTTTCACAGGAATGTTTGGTTCTAAATCCAGATTGGTATTCATAAAGGAGTTTGTATTCTTCGAAGAATTCAGATAATGCTTTATGCACATGTTTTTCCATTATTTTAGACATTATTGGCAATATAGAAATTGGTCTAAAGTTTTCACACTTTTGTCTATCCCCAGTTTTAAATAATGGAGTTATTTTTGCATGTTTCCATTGCTCAGGAAATATCCCTGATGTTATGCTGTTGTTGATGATGGTTACAAGTGATGGGTTTATAACAGCTGAAGCCAATTTAACAAAGTGTGGTCCTATGTCATCCAATCCCATTGATTTTTTTACATCACAGTTCTGAAGTTGTTCAAATACAAATGCACTTGAGACTAGTGGAATGGTGAACTTGACAGTACTTGGTATTTTACTATCAACAAAATCTGATAATTGTTTAAAGGTGTTGTTATTGGAAGGTGTAATGGTTGATTTTGCCTGTTCAATTACATTGATAAAATAATGATTAAAGTGATTACATATGTTTTGTTTGTTTATTACTTGGTGGTTGCTGTCATCCTTAATGGAGGCTATGGAAGTGTTATCTTTGGGATTAAGATTTCGAAGAATTTTGTGAATGGCAGCTGGGTTTGATGTGTTTTCTTTAACAGCATTTCGCAGGTAGTTTGTTTTAGCTTTGTCAATCAATGAGTTGACTGTATTACGCCAATATTTGAATTGCCGTTCTTTTTGTTGTTTTTTGCAAAGGTCTCTCATTTTCATAGCACCTATAATTTGATCTGTATGCCATGGTATAGTATTGAATTTGTTTGGTCAGATGTTGCAGTTAAGTCTATTTGGTAAATATAAATATCCTGTTCCCACCCTAACCCCGAATGTTAGTGTTTTCAAGCTCCATCTCCCTGTTTAGGTGACATAGTTGATTATTACTATTATTTAGTAAAACATTTATTAACTTAAAGTAAAGTAGGGCTAGTGAATTTTTAATCATGGTATAAATAGGTGATTATTCTTGATTATTCTTGCTATTCACATCACTGCAAGTGGAATCTTCGTTTCAAGTGTACAACAATGACATTTTCACTTGTGTAGGCAGTAGATCACAAGAGGGGCTGGATATAGCCCAGTGGTAAAGTGCTCGTCTGATGCACGGTCGATCTGGGATTGGTCCCAGTCGATGGGCCTATTGGGCTATTTCTTGCTCCAGCCAGTGCACCACGACTGGTATATCAAAGACTGTGGTATGTGCTATCCTTTGTGGGATGATGCATATAAAAGATCCTGTGCTACTAACGAAAAAATGCAGAGGGTTTCCTCTCTAAGACAATATGTCAAAATTACTAGTACCAAATGTTTGACATCCAATAGCTTATGATTAATAAATCAATGTGCTCTAGTGGTGTCATTAAACAAAACAAGCTTCTTCTTTTTTAATTCAGTGTACAGCAATTACATTTTCATTTGTTGTGTAGGCACTAGATCACAAGAGTTAACAAGGCTTGCTTGAAGCACTTGGAAATGAAGACCTCGTTGTAATTGACTGTACTCTCTCGTCACCAATGCAAGGCTATATAGTCTCTGGATTGTTTTACTGAATTTCACCAAGTTAACGCATCTCCTGAAGGCAGTCAGGAAGAATCTGGGACATCTCAAAATAGTGTGATATAACAAGCAACTTTAGAGAATCAAGAATTTCTAAGTCATTATTGGGGATTAGTGCCGGCTTGTCTCAGGAAAAAGGAAATAGAAAGGATATGTCACTATACTAGAACATCTGTTTATAGTGTGCAGTGGGTTGCAGAATCTGTTTTTAGGAGTAGACCTACATAATGTCATAAGGGAGGATTATATGAGATATATCGCAGAAAAACTGATGGTATTATCATGGGATTCTGTTATAAAAATGGAATTCCCGATTTTCATAGATTTTTTTATTTTTTTTTATTATTATTTGTTTTTAGTTCCCTACTGGTCCAACCAGAGGGGACTATAGGGTGTTGTTTTTTATTCTATCCATCTGTCTGTCCGTCTGTCACAGTTTTCTGGATGTTTTTTCTGTTAGTGGCTTGAGATATTGAGCTGAAATTTTGTATATGGTTTTATCATGTTCTGTTACTGATCATGTTTTACTTACTTGGTGATTTGCCCATTTTTTGTAGAGTTATGGCCCTTGAATTTAGGAAATATGAGAATTTGTTGGGCCTGGTAGGAGGCATGTACTCTCAGAATGCTTGTTGTCATGCTCAAACACAGTTATAAACATTTATCCAGCAATCACTGTATACATTAGCAAGATATGATGACTAAATAAATCTCTATATTTTCAGGTCACTGACCATAAATATAGGTCATGTGACATAAGCCCGACTTGACTTGAGTATTTCAGAGAAGATTTTCAATAAACATACTCTTTAAATATTTGTTGAAGTACAGTAAATACAAATAACGTTTTGTTTTGCAATAACAATAAAAAAATTGTATATTTATTTATGAATTAGAGTTTAGAAACGCCTTTTTAATGTGACAGAATGTAGCTAGCTTCTTACAAATAATGACGTCATGTATCTTGTATGACGTCATACGGCCACAGCCTTGCTAGGTTGACGATACTCGATTTGCGTACACAAAATTGGAATAAATAATGATTTTCCGAAATTCCTGCAGGATAAAAGAAATAACTGGTTACTGTCTTAAGATATCAGCTTTATCCTGCTCAGGTCGAATGGTGAATGCAGCTCGGTAGAGTCTCGCTGCATTCGCCATTCTAACCTTCGCAGGATAAAGCTGATATCTTAAGACAGTAACCAGTTATTCCCTATTTATTAGTCCCCTACCAGTTGAACCAGAGGGGACAGTAGGTTTCATCTCCATCCTCTGTCTGTCTGCCTTGAGATATCGAGCTGAAAGTTTGTTTATAACTTGATCATGTACTGTTACAGATCAAGTTTGACTTTCATGGTGATTTATCCATTTTTGATAGAGTTATGGCCCTTGACCTTAGGAGATATGAAATTTTGTTTATCAGACTTGTTTTTCAATCCTTGAGAAATTTTGTGTATAGCTTTATCATGTACTGTTAAATGTCAAGTTTGACTTTCATGACAATTTACCCATTTTTGACGGAGTTATGGCCCATGCACTTATGAGATATGAAAACAAAAATTGGACTGTTGTTTTTGCAATACCTGAAGATAATGATATGAAATTTTGCGTATACCTTTATCATGTACTGTAACTGATCAAATTGAACTTTTTTGTTGATTTACCCACTTTTTACAGAAATTAAATTTAGGAGATAAGAAAATTTTGTTGTGTTCGGTAGTGGACATTTATTGCTTCAGCAGTACTCTCAGAGTGTCCAGTGGTAAAGCGCTCGCTTGATGCACGGTCGGTTTAGGATCGATACTTGTCAGTGGCCCCATTGGGCTATTTCTTGTTCCAGCCAGTGTTCCACAACTGATGTAACAAAGGCCGTGGTATATACTATCCTGTCTGGGATGGTGCATATAAACTATCAAAAAGAGTAGCCCATGAAGTGGCAACAGCAGATTTCCTCTCTGTATATATGTGTGGTCCTTAACCATATGCCTGACGCGATATAACCATAAATATTGTATAAACAATAAACAATGTATTGAGTGTGTCATTAAATAAAACATTTCCTATAGAACCTGCAAAGAACCTGTCTTTCCTGTTGTATGTTAGGCTTGCTGTAAATATGGAACATATATGAACGTGTGGCACATGTACACACTAACATGTGTATATTTATTAATGCGTCTCGCAAGTGCAACTTTTAAAGACAACACTGCAAAACAAAAAGCGCTGAATTTGTTTTCACAGAATTTAATTTGGTTTTAGCTCACATCAATGAAACAATAGCAGTTGGCATTTGTTTGACAGTCAAACTAGTGGAAGCTAGCCATTTATGTTGGTCGATAGTAATTTCCTGTACCTCTTAAACAGAGCACCACAGAAATGATAAGGTGTGGAGCTGACATAGTATATCTACAACAAAAATAATAGACCATTCGTTTTGCTTGTCCAGAACACATGCACATTTTTGGTTGTTTCTGTTTTTCTGGGTGCCGACATAGGATCAAAGTGTAGTGTGTCCAAGTAATTATTGCGCCAATACATCGGGACACATTTTTCACATTAATATCTTGCACACATTAATTTCATGATTCACAGTAACATGATGCATTCATCTAACAGCATAATGTTATATCATTGGGATGGCAGAGAGAGAGAGAGAGAAGGAGAGGTGAGAGACAGAGAAAGAGAGAGAGAGAGATTGTTGGCTTGTTGGGAGTGCAGACTGTGAGAGATGGGATGTTAAAGAGAGATGTTTGGCATGGTAAGAAAAAAATGGTTGGGAGGGCAGAGAGAGAGGAGAAAGATGGTGTGCTTGGCATAGAGAAAAAAGAAAGATGGTTGGGATAGCAGAGAAAGAGAGAAAAAAAGATGTTTGGGATGGCAGAAAGAGAAAGATGGGATAACACACAGTAAAAGAGAAGAGATGGTCTTGATGAGACAGCGAGAGAGAGAGAGAGAGAGAGTGAGTGTAAGAGGAAGATGGTTGTGATGACAAAAACTCCTGGTTCATCAAGGATCCTATGACCAATTGCACTGAGCGACATCCTGCAGTTTAGAAATCTGCTACTGCCTCCAGATGTCCTAGAGACCAAGGTTACAGGATATGGTAACTCAGCCTTGGCTTGTCCAGCCAATCATACAGTCTTATTCTGGGGATGAGGAAGCTGCTTTTGGCTACAATGGTCTGCATTACACACTGAATAGATGGGATGGGATGGGAACTCTATTTACGTGCCCATATCCACAGAGGTTCAGGCACGCCCACCTCAGATTTAGCCTCTGACTTCGCAAGTGACCAATTCCGGGGCAGGAGGGACACACTCATTGGTCTACATTAGACACTCCAACTCTTTAATAATTCTATTATGTTACAGACTGTTACTTGGACATGCTATAGTGCTTTCTTGTTCATGATGACCTGTATAGCTATATAGTGGCCGAGCATTTGGTATTTGGGGTTAATTAACAGGCACCAGGAATATCTTCACCTTGAGTTAATCCTGATATTTTCAATTAGTTGCATTTAGCTCAATGTCAAATATTTGAACCAAAATTGAATATACAAGGATCTTTCTCTCTTTTTTTCTTCTTTTTTTCTTTTTTTTTTGAAAAAGGGGGGGGGAGAAAATTCATGGAGGTGCATATACCCATCTACACTGTTGTGGAACTATTTATAGTATACTTAAGCAAGCAAGCAGTGATACTCTGCCACCATAAATGTTGCAACTTTTTAAAATGTAGCCGGTTTCCTCTCTATGACTATATGTCAGAATTAGCAAATATTTGACATCCAATAGCCCATGATTAATAATAAATCAATGTGCTCTAGTGGTGTCGTTAAGCAAAACAAAGGTTTCTCTTGAGCCTCATTCACAAAGGAAGGTCTCTTAGGCTCTTGTAGACAACAAAGCATCCTGTTTGCAAGTCTTTTAGCATTGCACTGCGAGATCGCAAAGTTGCGAGAGTTTAGTGAATTACATGTAGGCCCAAGTAACTAAATAACCATGTTAGAAACCAAACAGCCATGAATTAAAATGTGTTGAGGTGTCATTGTTGTGTCCATAGCTCAGTCAGCAGAGTGCTTTCCTGTGGTACCTAGGTCATAAGAGCAAACCTCTTCAGCAGACCCATTCGCCTTTTGCCCATTCCAACCAGTGCTCCCTGACAAAGGTTGTGGTATGTGCTGCTTTGTCCATGGGAGAATGCATATAAAAGACTCCTTGCCACTAGTGGAAAAGTATAGCAAGTTTCCTTGGAAGGCTTTAAGTATGAGAATTGCAAAACATTTGACATCCAATAGATGATGATTCATTAAATAAGGTGCTTCAGTGGTGTTGTCAAACAAAACTAACTTTAACACATTTTCCTTTGGGTTTATTAATGAGCTCTTTCCCCAAACAAAATACTGGATAAGTATGGTCAATCCCTATTCTAGCTTTTTCAGTGACAGTACCTTGGCATCAGCTCCACCCACCAAGTTTGAAGTTCAAATCAGTGACAAAGTATAAGGTTGCATTATACCGTCTCCCTCACTAACTTCTAATCTTTGAAGCCCAGTGATAAAGCATTCGACTGATGCACGGTCGGTCTGGGATCGATCCCAGTCAGTGGGCCCATTGGGCTATTTCTCGTTCCAGCCAATGCACCACGACTGGTATATCAAAGGCTGTGGTATGTACTACCCTGTCTGTGGGATGGTGCATATAAAAGATCCCTTGCTGCTAATAAAAAAGTATAGCCCATGAAGTGGCGACAGTGGATTTCCTATCTCAATATCTGTGTGGTTGTTAACCATGTCTGACGCCATATAACTATAAATACAATGTGTTGAGAGTGTTGTTAATATATAAATAAAACATTTCCTTCTAATAGATGATGATTAATTAATCAAGGTGCTTCGGTTTTTTAAACAAAACTAACTTTAACAAATATTCCTTTGGGTTCATTAATGAGTTCTTCCCAAAAAACTTTTTTTGGATAAGCATGGTCATTCCCTATTCCAGCTTATCCAGTGACAGTACCTTGGCATCAGCTCTACCCACCAAAACTGAAGTTCAGATCAGTGACAAAGTATACGGTTGCATCATACCATCTCCCTCACTAATTTCTAACCTTTGAAAGACAGACAGAGAGACAGATCGTAAGCCCAGATAACTAAGGTGTGTGCCGAGGGCTGTGTGCTAGAAACATAATTGAATATAATCACGGAAAAGAACGAAACTGAAAATAGCTCAGTGACTGAGTAACAGCCTGGGGGTTTGAGTTGTTGTACGTGTGATCAGTTCCACCGTCAATGAACCTGTTAGCCAATTTCCGGTTCCAACAATGATTGTGACACCAAAGGCTATATGGCTCAGAGATGCCAACCATTACAAATTTGGCATAATCATTACGAATTTAAATCATAGATTACGCTATTACAATTGTTTTGTTCGAAATTCCGATTTTTAGAAAGAAAATCGTAATTTCACGAGTTTGGCGTCGGATCGTATTTTGGAAGGTACAAATGTTGTTAACACCAGACAAATGGAACCTTTTTCCTCTTCACCGTCAACAATCATAGATTGGTTTTCTGCCTTGTTCTTTAAACTTATGGATTCTGAATAATGAGCATAGCGAGCGTGACAATATAAAATAAACTAGTCTAGCAATCGGTCTTTCGAATAGCCCCAAAGTTTGCCAGTTGGGTACGGCCTTGAACTTGACTTTACCAAAATGTCGAAAAAACGTGCTCCTGAACCATCTCTGATAAGATTCCTATTTTGAAGGATGGGATTCCTATTTTTAAAAGGCCTGGATTCCTATGATACTTCAACTAGGGTTGGCATCTCTGTATGGCTTATTATCTTGATTTGTCTTTGGGAAAACATGATATTTTTAACATTTATGAAGGTCCTGCTTCTGTTGTAGTCCAGGAGAGCGGGACGTAGCCCAGTGGTAAAGCACTCGCCTGATGCACTGGGATCGATCCCCGTCGGTGGGACCATTGGGCTATTTCTCGTTCCAACCAGTGCTCCACAACTAATGTAACAAAGGCTGTGAGATTCAGCATATAAAAATTATCTCTTGCTGCTAATCGGAAAGTAGCTCATTGCATGTTTCCTGTCATTATCTGTGTGGTCCTTAACCATATGTTGGTGGGCCCATTGGGCTACTTCTCGTTCCAACCAGTGCTCCACAAGTAATGTAACAAAGGCTGTGAGATGTCCTGTGAGATTCAGCATATAAAAATGATTTCTTGCTGCTAATCGGAAAGTAGCTCATTGCATGTTTCCTGTCATTATCTGTGTGGTCCTTAACCATATGTTGGTGGGCCCATTGGGCTACTTCTCGTTCGAGCTAGTGCACCACGATTGGTAAATATCAAAGCCTGTGGTATGTGTTATCCTGTCTGGGATGGTGCATATAAAAAATTCCTTGCTACTACCGGTAATCAAAAAAATATAGCAGGTTTCCTCTCTGAGACCAGATGTCAAAATTACCAAATGTTTGACATCCAACAGCCGATGATTTATGGTGGTGGTGTTAAACAATTTTTTTTTTTAACTAAACCGTATGTTCGACGCCATATAACCATAACTAAAATGTGTTGAGTGCCTTGTTAAATAAAACATTGCTTCTGGTTTGTTATATAGTCTGTTCAAGTGAAAAGGGAACCAGTGAATTGGCATGTACATGTATCTGTAAGGGAGCAGGACGTAGCTTAGTGGTACAGCGCTCGTCTCATGTGTGATCGATCTAGGATCGATTCCCGCCGGTGGGCCCATTGGGGTATTTCTCGTTCCATCTAGTGCTCCACAACTGGTGTACCAAAGGCCGTGGTATGTACTTTCCTGTCTGTGGAATGGTGCATATAAAAGATCACTTGCTGCTATGGTAATCAAAAAGAGTAGCTCACGAAGTGGCGACAGCGAGTTTCCAGTCTCAATATCTGTGTGGTCCTTAACAATATGTCTGACACCACATAACTGTAAATGTGTTGAGTGCGTCGTTAAATAAAACATTTCCTTCCTTGTACATCAAGTAAGGAGATTTAACCTGTAGATGCAATTTGATGGTAATTTGTTAGAAGACATGTTTTTTAATTTTCATTGAGATTTTTTTTTTTCTTTTGCCGAAATTTTTTATGTGAGGTGGTATGAGTTATATATCAGGATTTCTGCCAGAGAGTAAAACAGGTATGGTGCCATACTCAAAAAATTTGCTGATTTTTTTTTAAGTTTACCTTTTGACAAAATTAATTCTTTTTATCATTGTATGATTTTTTTAACACCAACTCTAAACTTAACCCACTTTCTTTGTAGGGGACGCCCCGTTGGTTGCATTTAATTCCGTAGTGCCATACCCAAAAATGTCTTTTTGGCAGAAACACTGTATATGCATATTTGGCATTATTAATTGTAGAATAATATATACATGCCATTTTATTGGTTCCCTTTTGATGCAAATGGACAATTAATAACTGAAAAAAGATGTGGTATAGAACCTGATGTGTGATGTTATAAAAAGTCAACCAGCTTGTTAATATGCTTCATTAATGTGTCTTTCATAATTGTGACTCTTTAACAGCTGTCAACACTATCTTTGTTAAAAAAAAAAAAAAATTAAATTGATTCAAACATTATATCTTTGTTTGATGCCCAATGGCCAATGTGTTTGGTTTTATTTTGTGCTGGGGTGTCATTAACATTCATTCATTCACAAACATTGTAAAGAAGATGATAACAGGAACTGTAAAGCTGCTGTATTTCCACTTTAGTGTCGGACTACATAAAAGGGTCGTAAACCACACTTACCCATTTTACCACAAAATGCCTACAGTGTTTTCTATTTTTGTACAAATTAATTAATGCACAAAATCTGTGTAAGGACTAGACTGGTCTCAAGTTTGCCATATTACGTAAGTCTCTTTTTTACACATAATTATGAAATGCACGAGTACTGGAGTATAGGTCGCTGTGATCTTTGTTTGCTATAAATACTTGCTAATCGGGTTATGTCGTAACAGTATAATTTAAACTGATTGTCTTATGGAATTAACCGCAATCCATATGTCTATTGTAATGGTAGTCATTTTATCCACATTCTGTTTAAACTGAACACATACACCACCACCTTGTTTATCGACAATGGGATTATTATAATACAAAACTCAGCTGTGTAAAGTTATTTATTTTAAGGCGGTGTCACACGATACGAGTGCTTCAGACGAGAACAGTGAGAAGAATAACCAATTGCATAGCAACAATGTTTGTCTTGTCCATTGATTAGCTATTCTCGTACAAGGCACTCATAATGTTTGTCCATTTGTATGTATTTGTAATGCTAGTCGCATGCCATGATGTCATATGAAATGAAGGAACTGTTTTTATTTAACGACACACTCAACTCATTTTATTTATGGTTATATGGCATCAGACATATGGTTAAGGACCACACAGATAGTAAGAGAGGAAACCCCCTGTTACCAATTCATGGACATTTTTCGATAAGCAGCAAGGGATCTTTTATATGCACCATCCCACAGACAGGGTAGCACATACCACGGCCTTTGATATACAAGTTGTGGTGCACTGGGATGTCATATGAGGACAATGAGACAGGCCCAGTATATCCTAACTGCATGTGTCCAGTGTGTTAATACTTACCACTAGTTCAGTCAGCCAGTAGAAAGGTTCCAGAAAGCTAGAAAAACCACCTAGCACACGTACATCCCCAAGACAGTAATGCGCCCTTTTGATTGGTCAAATGGTCTCGTCACTTAGGAAGTTGACAGCCGTTGTTACCTGTCCCTTACGTCATTCTCTAATCAAAGGTAGTACCTGACGTCACGTAATATGTAATGCTGCATGCATTCCTTTTAGTGACGTAATTTGTATCGGCTGAGAAGAGCGACATCACGGTAAAAAAATAAAATGTACTGAATTTTATAATAATTATACTAAAATGATAAGAATGATTTAACTAGAAAATATTTCTGGCACTTGTCCACTAGATGGTTTTTCGTCTCCAGAAAATCAGTCCTTGGAGCTCGCTAAAGCTTGCTCTTCTTGGAGCTCGCTAAAGCTTGCCCTTTTTGGAGCTCGCTAAAGCTTGCTTTTCTTGGAGCTCGCTAAAGCTTGCTCTTCTTGGAGCTCACTAAAGCTTGCTCTTGGAGCTCGCTAAAGCTTGCCCTTCTTGGAGCTCGCTAAAGCTTGCTCTAAGGATGATTGATTTTCTTGAGACGAGTGTCAAAAAACCCATTTACAAAAGGACGAGTGCCAGAAACTTACTCTAGATTCAATTAAACCAGATTTCATGTGTTGATCATGAGTATAAATTATATTTGATAAAAATTGTAGTATTCTCAATTATCAAAATCATGTCATATCTTTTTTTATTTACAGCAACTGATGAAACAGCTGGATGAGGAACGAGAACGCAGATGGAAAGCTGAGCAAGCTGCTCGTAAACTGGCTGACCACATTAAAACAATACAGACTAAAGGTAAACATTGATCTTTATATATATTGTTTACAATGGCTCGTAAACTGGCTGACCACATTAAAACAATACAAAGGTAAACATCTATCTTTATACACATTGTTTACAACAGCTCGTAAACTGGCCGACCACATTAAAACAATACAGACTAAAGGTAAACATTGATCTTGTATACATTGTTAACAACAGCTTGTAAACTGGTCAACCACATTAAAACAATACAGACTAAAGCTAAACGTTGATCTTGTATACATTGTTAACAACAGCTTGTAAACTGGCCAACCACATTAAAACAATACAGACTAAAGGTAAATATTGATCTTTATATACATTGTTTACAACAGCTTGTAAACTGGCTGACCACATTAAAACAATACAGACTAAAGGTAAACATTGATCTTGTATACATTGTTAACAACAGCTTGTAAACTGGCCAACCACATTAAAACAATACAGACTAAAGGTAAACATTGATCTTTATATACATTGTTTACAACAGCTTGTAAACTGGCCGACCACATTACAACAATACAGACTAAAGGTAAACATTGATCTTGTATACATTGTTAACAACAGCTTGTAAACTGGCTGACCACATTAAAACAATACAGACTAAAGGTTAACATTGATCTTATATACATAGTTAACAACAGCTTGTGAACTGGCCGACCACATTAAAGGTAGACATTGATCTTGTATTCATTTTTAACAACAGCTTGTAAACTAGCCGACCACATTAAAACAATACAGACAAAAGGTAAATGTTGATCTTGTATACATTATTAACAGCAGCTTGTGAACTGGTCAACCACATTAAAACAATACAGACTAAAGGTAAACGTTGATCTTGTATACATTATTAACAGCAGCTTGTAAACTGGCCGACCACATTAAAACAATACAGACTAAAGGTAAACATTGATCTTGTATACATTGTTAACAACAGCTTGTAAACTGGCCGACCACATTAAAGGTAAACATTGATCTTGTATTCATTGTTAACAACAGCTTGTAAACTGGCCGACCACATTAAAACAATACAGACTAAAGGTAAACATCGATCTTGTATACATTGTTAACAACAGCTTGTAAACTGGCCGACCACATTAAAACAATACAGACTAAAGGTAAACATCGATCTTGTATACATTGTTAACAACAGCTTGTAAACTGGCCGACCACATTAAAACAATACAGACTAAAGGTAAACATCGATCTTGTATACATAGTTAACAACAGCTTGTAAACTGGCCGACCACATTAAAACAATACAGACTAACGGTAAACATTGATCTTGTATACAACAATGGAAGAATCAGGGTTCTTTTTTTTTTACCATTTTAAAATATAAAACTGCTGAAAATATCTACTGCTTCTTTAATTTGTTTCTTTCTTCTTTTTTTTGGCTCTTAATTAAGTTTGTTGCATATACGTTGATTAAATATCGTAAAATGTTTGACCACATAAAAACAATACAGACTAAAGGTAACTATGAATCTTTATATACATTGTTAACTGTCTTGTATGGAAGAGTTGGGAAGAGCCAACACTTACACGCCCATGCAGGGCTCAAACTTAAGAAGAAGTTGGCTCCCATCAGACCTGTCAACCCTCCCGGATTCCGCAGGAGTCTCACGGTATTTGATCAAATCTCCTTTAACCTGTGCGGGAGACAATTTCTCCTGTTAAATGACATTTTTGTAAGCATAAAAAAAAATCGATCCTCTTTTGTCAAAATAACATAAGGGAAGTAACTGCCTTTTTTTTCTCATTCGGAAAATGTCGACTACTTTCGGTTTCTGAGAATGTAACAGGCCGAATTGTCCCGACTGTTTAACCTTTGCCGAAGTGAGAATTGTGGGATAGCCTATTTATATTGTTCAAAAAGCACATGGAGTTTACAAAATGACGTGTTATTATAATGTTTGTTATCATCGTAATAGCTACGAAGTGTGTTGCCGCTAATTCAACAGGCTGTGTATTGACATTCAGTGTTGCCATATAAAAAAAAAAAAAATCCAATTTAGTTCTAATAACACCTCTGAATTGTAAAATGTCTTCCCACTGGATTACATAATGCAACTATGACGAATCTGAACTGCCAGACTCCGAGTTGACAGCGATACACACGATGCATGTTAAAATCACATGTCACAGCAAGACAACGAAAAGACCAATTAGCAGTATAAACATATATATTTAAATATTTATTAAATCATAATAATATTTAATGCCAAGATCTAAGGTTAAGAAGTATATATGACATTATATAGTATTCATATAACTTATTGTAATAATGTTTTTTGTAAATCTTGCAATTTTGGGTTAAATTGTGTGAATTTAAAAAATCTCCTGCTTTTTCAACACACATCTCCTGCTTTCTCTTGACTAAAGGTTGACAGGTCTGGGCTCCCACAGCAATTTTTAAAGAATTGTCATGAGTCAAACAGCCCACCGATGGCAATTTTGAGGCAGCCTATATGGCAATTTTTTAACAAGTGACATTTGCAGCAAATAAACATGACTGAAAGGCTATTTTGTTGTATGTAGACATACATTAAATGTGTAAATGTTAAATATTGGCAGATATTGTACACCAGATGTGTACATTTCGCCATTGTTAATGAACTTTACCGACGGTACAAAAGTGCCATCGGTGATGCTCTCTACCTACGGTAATATATATCTCAACGATGACAACTGCCGCCGGTGCCGCCATTAAGTTCGAGCCCTGCCATAATAGACGTGAGTTACAATAGCTTGTTCTGAGCGTGCACGTTAAGTCTTTTGACCTTGACATTGTTATCATTCATAAAGCTGCGGACTCCATTGAAATAATACAAACAAAAGGTAAATATTGTAAAATTTATATCCATTGTTAAAACTTGTGAACTGGCCGACCACATTGAAACAATACGGACAAAACATAACCATTTGTAAAGTGGCCAACCATGAAAGAACCATAATCAATCTCAATAAATATTAGATGACACGATTGGCTTGGCTAAAAATTGAAAATGTGTATGACATATAACAGAAAAACAAATATAGGAAGATTAAAAAATATTGATTTAATTCACATGAATGTATATTTTATATTGTGGAGTTACCATAAATGCCAAGCATCTTATTATTTGTTTATTGACATGTTTTTTTCAATAGACATGGAACAATATCACTCTATGCTTTGTAAAGAGGTAGACTAAATGATAATTGATTTTGCAATTTAGAAAATGTGATGGGCAAAAGATATGCCATGGGAACAAATGTAAGATGGTCCACAGCATTAAAAGTTCTGCAGAGAATTAAAAACTCCTCATCAATCTCCAAATCATTGCCACTTGGTGTCGGACATTGCAAGGTTTAGGTCGATACATCGGTCACATTTTCTGCAGTAATATCTTGCACAGTTAAAGTCTGTTTTGTTTAACAACACCACTAGAGCACATTGATTCATTAATCATTGGCTATTTGATGTCAAACATGTGGTAAATTGACATATAGTCGTAGAGAGGAAACACACTGCATTTTTCCATTAGTAGCAAGGGATCTTTTATATGCACTATCCCACAGACAGGATAGCACATACCACAGCCTTTGACAATACCAGTCATCGTGCACTGGCTGGAATGAGAAATAGGCCAACAGGCCCACTGACGGGGATCGATCTGAGACCAACCACACATCAGGTGAGTGCTTTACCATTGGGCTTCAACTGGCCCCATCTTGCACCGATTTATCTCATTATGTACAGTCTAATCATCCAGCCAGTGCACCACAACTGGTACATCAAAGGCCATGGTATGTGCTATCCTGTATTGGATGGTGCATATAAAAGATCCCTTGCTGCTAATTGAAAAGAGTAGCCCATGAAGTGGCGACAGCGGGTTTCCTCCCTCAATATCTGTGTGGTCCTTAACCATATGTCCGATGCCATATAACCGTGAATAAAATGTGTTGAGTGCGTCATTAAATAAAACATTTCCTTCCTTCCAGTCTAATCAATGTAAACTGCAAGGGCTAAATTTTACAAAGTGTGTTATTCTTAAAGACACGTGTTTAAGCAACGTAAATGTATGCAGTTACACGCATTGAAGACATAAACAGGCTTTGTAAATTTGGCCCATTGTGTTTTTATTTTAATTGAAATACATGTATAATGCCTTCGTACTAATATCATCCTTGATGACCAGGTTTTGATCCCATGACTGGTGTTGAACGAGTGTTCATATTGCAGTTTGTAATGCTGTAATCTCATGCTTCCTTATGATAGACCGTGATCACAGACAGAGAGATGCCAAATCACAGAAAAGTGATGTCAAAGACCTGACATGCTGATTATAATATACCTTATTGTTTTTATCCCGCAGTCACTGTATACATTGGCAAGATAAGATAACTAGATAAATCTCTATATTTTCAATCACTTATACATTGGCAAGATAAGATAACTAGATAAATCTCTATATTTTCAATCACTGTATACATTGGCAAGATAAGATAACTAGATAAATCTCTATATTTTCAATCACTGTATACATTGGCAAGATAAGATAACTAGATAAATCTCTATATTTTCAATCACTGTATACACTGGCAAGATAAGATAACTAGATAAATCTCTATATTTTCAGTCACTGTATACACTGGCAAGATAAGATAACTAGATAAATCTCTATATTTTCAATCACTGTATACATTGGCAAGATAAGATAACTAGATAAATCTCTATATTTTCAATCACTGTATACACTGGCAAGATAAGATAACTAGATAAATCTCTATATTTTCAATCACTGTATACATTGGCAAGATAAGATAACTAGATAAATCTCTATATTTTCAATCACTGTATACACTGGCAAGATAAGATAACTAGATAAATCTCTATATTTTCAATCACTGTATACACTGGCAAGATAAGATAACTAGATAAATCTATATATTATCACTGTATACACTGGCAAGATAAGATAACTAGATAAATCTCTATATTTTCAATCACTGTATACACTGGCAAGATAAGATAACTAGATAAATCTATATATTTTCGGTCACTGACAAAAAATATAAGTCACGTGACATAAGCCCGACTCGATTCGAGTATTTCAGAGTAGATTTTCAATAAACATACTCTTTAAACTCTTTAAATAACTTTTAGTTTTGCAATAACAATACAAAACTTTATATATTTATTAATGAATTAGAGTTTAGAAATGCTTTTTTATTGTGACAGAATGTAGCTAGCGTCTTACAAATAATGAAGTCATGCATCTTGTATGACGTCATACGGCAAAAGCCTTGTTAGGTTGACAATACTCGATTAAAACTGGAATAAATAATTATTTTCCAACTATTCCGTAGGATTGCAGGATAAAATAAATAACTGGGGTTACTGTCTTAAGATATCAGCTTTATCCTGCTTGTGTCGAATGGTGAATGGGGAATGCAGCTTGGCAGAGCCTCACTGCATTTGACATTCTAACCTTCACAGGATAAAGCCAATATCTTAGACAGTAACCAGGTATTCCCTATTTACCACATCCCGACACCTGAGCAGCTGATATTGAATTCTCATTTTAGCCAGTGCTTCAATGACTGATATATCAAAGGCCATGGTATGTGCTATCCTGTCTGTGGGATGGTGCATATATAAAAGATCCTTTGCTACGAAAGGAAAAATGTAGCAGGTTTCCTCTCTTAAGACTATATGTCAAAATTACCAAAAGTTTGACATCCAATAGCCGATGATTAATAAATCAATGTGCTCTAGTGGTGTTGTTAAACAAAACAAATTTCCGTTGCACCTGAAAGACGCACTCTACTGCTTAGCCAATCCCTGCTGCTTGTCATCAAGAGCCAACATCTTACCTTTCTTTTCATCTCTCAAGCTAGCCGTGGTGATGGAATGTAGTTCCGTGGTAGAGTGCTCGTTCAGGGTGTAATAACCATAAGATCATTTGGTCATGATGGACTTGGGGGGCGGGGGGAGGGGGGGGTGTCTTTTTATCCTCCCAGCCATAGTATGTATTGGTCTGTCAGGGAATGCATGGATGGGGGGAGAGGTGGAGGGACAGATGGACAGACAGACTGACAAAGAATACATCAGCTGTTGGGTGTTAAAGATAAGTACATGAATGAAGTGATAATCAATCAATAAAAATTCAAAAGTTAACTTTCATCTTGGAAAATGTATGTGAGAAAGTGTATATCATTTCCTTTTTTACTTGTTTTTATTTTTATTGTTTTTTAATAAGAGTAGCCTATGGGGCATGCATGGTTCACACCCTCTTTGTATGTTTCTCCTCCCTCTGCTATCCCAACAATCTTTCTCTCTCTCTCTCTCTCTCTTTCTATCTCTGTGTCTCTCTGTGTCTGCCTCTCTCTCCATTTCTCTTTCTCTCTCTCTCTCTCTCTCTCTCTCTCTCTCTCTCTCTCTCTCTCTCTCTCTCTCTCTCTCTCTCTCTCTTTCTCTCTCTCTCTCTCTCTGTCTCTCCTCTCTCTCCATTCTCTCTCTCTCTCTCTCTCTCTCTCTCTCTCTCTCTCTCTCTCTCTCTCTCTCTCTCTCTCTTCTCTCTGTCTCTTTCTCTCTATCTCTGTCTGCCTCTCCATTTCTCTTTCTCTCTCTCTCTCTCTCTCTCTCTCTCTCTCTCTCTCTCTCTCTCTCTCTCTCTCTCTCTCTCTCTCTCTCTCTCTCTCTCTCTCTCTCTCTCTCTCTCAGACACACACACACACACTCACACTCAAGTGTCAAAATAAGTTAACAAGCATCTATAAGACACCAAATAGCCATAATAATAATAGTTTAAGATGTACTGAGATGACGTCATTCAATATTACTTTCACTTCCCTCAGGCCATGTTCCCTACCACAACTGTTACAGGAGAGAAACCCAAAATGAGTATATACTGTTTATAAACGCAGGACCAAAATTCAAACAGATAATTAGGATGAAAGTATTTACGCATTGACGAGGACAGCCTGCCTGCATGAATTGGTGGTGCTTCCACATTGTCAGTTAAAAAACACGACAAACATCTCACACAGATTGCAATGGCTTTTTTCCCCCTTACCACACAATGGGTTGCGTTGTCATGCATACAACAGTTTGTTTGATGCAAGCTGTATCATTCCTCTCAGTGTCGTTATTAATTTCTTATTGCTGTCTTACACCTCTTTATCTTTCTTTTTTTTCTCTCTCTCTTTGCTACATGTGCATATATTCAGTCCCAGAGGTGTTTTTGTTTTTCTTCTCTTGTGTGCTATTTTCTTTCAAAGACTATTATCTTGATTAATGCATGTTCTAGAATAAATTTTATAAGAAAAAAAGAAATCCTACATTTATATTAGAGTGATAGACCCTAGTTGTTAAACACTATGATGGTGTATTTTTCACTGTTAGAGCCATTTTTATATGCCCATCTATGATGGGTCATATTATGGTATGGCGTTGTCTGTCCGTCCATATGTCCATCTGTTAACTTTTTCTTGTCTGGACTATATCTTGTATACAGATGCATACAGGACCATCAAACCTCACATGTAGGAACAACTTGGGATGGCGGTGTGTCACATACTATTACTAGGTCACTATAACCTACTTTTCATGGTCTACTGCACATAACAGTAAATCCTTGTCTGGACCATATCTTGCATACAGATGTATAGATGATACATGCATATAGAAACAACTTGGGATGGTGGTGTGTCACATACAATATTTAGGTCACTGTGATACAAATAAATCAAATAATTTGTCTGTACTTACTTGTCCTATCCATAACATATAATTAATTACTCTTCCAGTGTTCAATTCATCTCGACAGTACATATGCTAATTTCTTGGTGGTTCTGTATTGTTAATATTACGTACATAAACAGTTTCTCTGCCAATATAAATGTGTCACCAGAGTACCCATGCTAAACAAAATTTCCCTTTCTACTAAAGAACAATAACTTATTAATCAGACAGCACCTTTTCCAATGGATACAGTATGATCTGTATTTGGTCCAAAACAAACTGTTCATCCATCCCATTGCAAACATTTCACATAATTAGAATTGAATCATACCCGTAACATGTTCATCAGTATCTATGGTTTTCTGTCAAACTCCTGGGGGGATCATGTACCTCGCCAGTACTCCTGGTGGGGGTGTATCATGTACCTCGCCAGTACTCCTGATGGGGTGTATCATGTACCTCGCCAGTACTCCTGATGTGTGTGTGTGTGTGTATCGTGTACCTCACCAATACTCCTGATGGGGGTGTATCATGTACCTCACCAGTACTCCTGATGGGGGTGTATCATGTACCTCGCCAGTACTCCTGGTGGGGTGTATCATGTACCTCACCAGTACTCCTGATGGGGGTGTATCATGTACCTCGCCAGTACTCCTGATGGGGGGTGTATCATGTACCTCGCCAGTACTTCTGATGGGGGGGGGGGGGTATCATGTACCTTGCCAGTACTCCTGATGGGTGTATCATGTACCTCGCCAGTACTCCTGATGGGGTGTATTATGTACCTCGCCAGTACTCCTGATGGGGGTGTATCATGTACCTCGCCAGTACTCCTGATGGAGGTGTATCATGTACCTCGCCAGTACTCCTGATGGGGTGTATCATGTACCTCGCCAGTACTCCTGGTGGGGGTGTATCATGTACCTCGCCAGTACTCCTGATGGGGGTGTGTATCATGTACCTCGCCAGTACTCCTGATGGGGGTGTATATCATGTACCTCGCCAGTACTCCTGATGGGGGGGGTGTATCATGTACCTCACCAGTACTCCTGATGGGGGTGTATCATGTACCTCGTCAGTATTCTTGTTGATACTTGAAATCAGACATTACTTACATTTTATTGTTTAAATTAATTGTTAATTATCCAAACTTAGTGTCCATTTTCACAGATTGCAACAACATGTACGGTCTGCAACTTTAACTGGCTCCAGTGAAGCAGGTTGATATTTTACAGTCAGTCTCTTCCCAGAGGCGGGTCATAGCCCAGTGGTAAGATGCTCGCTTGATATGCGGTCGGTTTGGGATCGATCCCCATCGGTGGGCCCATTGGGCTATTTTGTGTTCCAGCCAGTGCACCATGACTGGTATATCAAAGACCATGGTATCTGCTATCCTGTCTGTGGGATGGTGCATATAAAAGATCCCTTGCTATTAATGAACAATGTAGTGGGTTTCTTCTCTAAGACTTTATGTCAGAATTACCTTATGGTCTACATCCAGTATATATACTCGCGGAAAAAAGTTTCTGTGCACCAAATAATTGCATACAGAGTATAATTTAATTGAAATCTGGTCATAAAAAAATCAGTAAATAAACGTGTAACCACATCCTTCCATATCCCAGCAGTGCCCAATCAATTGCAGGAGCTTTTCATGCTTTGTGATCATAAGTTGCATTACTAGCATTCTTGGTCACGTTCTCCTCTTTGACGTCACGTGCTCGTCTGTTTTTTTTATCATTGGTCTCTAAAACTATTATATGGATTCTCATCACTCAGAAATATACTTTTGTTGGCATCTGATCGTCATCAATGTGATGTCACGCCTGCAAGAAAATTAACTGCTTCGAAAGATGGACATGATTGCAGTTAGAATGGCACAAACGTTGTTGCTAGTCATTTTGGTGTTCATTGGTGTTCATCAGAAAACTATGCAGTGTCTGCGGAGATGTTCTCAACAGTTTAGGAATACTAGGGATAGTCCATGTTTAGTGAGTCGACATGTGACGTCACATTAACCAATCGTTAATATCAAGCGGGTACACATGTAGAATCATTTGGAAATGACAAGTTTTAACATCCCAATACATCCCTGTTTTAAGGCCAATCAGTGGAAGAACTTTATGCAACCGATTAGGTGATTATAAAGTGTGACCATGACATGACGTCAATACGTTGTTCTGTTATATCTTCACCGACGGCGCACCAAGCATTGTGTAGACCGTATTTCAGGTTCAGAAGACAGGAGGGGATCACTCTACTTTTGACAGATAAATAGTACATCTATGTAAAACAGTGTTTTAAAATTTTATAAATATACGTCTCACTGAAATTTTACTGATGCACAGGAACTTTTTTCCGTGAGTATATATAATCATGCATATTACTCATAATTTTAGGTGGTAACTTTAAAGGAACTGATCTGAGTTTACTTCATTGTAAGATGTTTCTCACTAATAAAATCTTTGAACAACTAGTATTACATATTAAATATATTTTCTTGTTTAGAATATCAGTGTTTGTATATTCAGTGTGTTTCTGATCGTCTTAATATTTGTAAGTAGCCCAAACTGAATTTGGTCTCCAGATAATTTTGTATGTATATGTACGAAAAAATATATATCAGGAAATAAAAGGTTGACCTAGTACAAAGACTAGGATGATCCTAAAAACATTTAACATAGAGCCACTAATATTTTATACAGCAAAATACATAATTATAGTCATTAAAAAGTCTCTGTTAGTCGGCAACATCTCAGTAATAGAAATAAGCAGAATTGTTCACATGTCCATTGGATAAATACATCTAGAAATCTATTGTCTTTTTATTCAAGTACCAGGATGATGTTTGTGATTGCTCAAAATAAAACTGCACTGAAAATTTCTACTTGTCCACTGGACAACCACCAAGGCACATTTTGCTTGTCCGAATAGATTTTCAATTGTCGGGACAAACGAAGTGTTTATTTCGAACAATTGCAGCAAACTCAGGACAGTCCCTTTAACATCATATTGTACAATGTTTTTTGAGGTACATGCACCTTTAATTTTTTTATTGAACTCTTTCTTCTTCTTTTTTCTTCTGTTGTTTAACAGCACATGAGGATGGCCAGGCCTGCGAGACGGCTGTTGGTGCCACCGCCCACCTCAAGACATTGCTGATGAACGAACGTGAGGCCAAGATCCGGCTACTCGAAGAAAACGAAAGTCTGAAGGTAAGTTTACTGTACACATAATTATATAATATGTAGGCCTCGAACTTGCCAAATTAGAGGGCAAGGTCATTCAGCTTAGACTTGGTCATGTTCAGGGATTTATTCAGGCGTTCTGTGGGTCCGAAGATATAGGCCCCTTCCCAAAATAAAGTGGCTCTGAAAATTCAAATTTCTATGCTAAATATTCCAAATCTTATCGTAATCCTCTTCGTGTGTGGTCACACATAAGGCCGACACCAAAGAACGCCAATGTTGTCTGTCCGTTGCAAGCTTCGTCACCTGGCCCCAACTCCACCCAAGAGCCTTCATCTCCCACTCCACCGATCTTCTCCAGGTCTCCTTGGGTCTCCTCTTCATTCTCTTATATATGTTTAATATATGTCTGTTGTAATAAATTAATTTAGCAGTGGTGTACTGCATCATTCGGTGGCCTGAAAAAAATATCCCCAGTATGATTTACTTGAGATAATTTTCCCAATCCCATCAGACATGTGAGCCTGACAAAAATATCCTGGATAAATCCCTGATGTTAGTGTGTGATGACCAATTTTGATGCAGAATACAGCATGGCCAATTTGGCCATGAGACTGTTTAATTTTCAGGGCATTGAGGCATATCACTGGGGCACGGCGACAAGTTGCCCATGGCTATATCGATAAATTCAAGCCCTGAATATATGTATTGTTTTTTACAAAAAAATATCTAATTATGAAGGCCCTTGTGAGATTTGGTGTCCATCGTGCGTGGTGCAGCAGTGGCAGCATTCTTAAGGTTTTTGTTACAAGGACGAATACAGAACATTTTTGCACATCACTAAAAAAAAAAAAAATTCTATTAGCATATACAGACAAGACAGATAGATAATTTATTAATGTCTCACCTTATGGACATCACGTATTTACAAAATAACACATATATAAAAGTACATAAGCCGTTCCTTGTGGAATTGTAGGAGGCAGTATAGTTACATAGTACAAGTACAGTAGAATCTTGTTGGGTTGAACTCGGAAGGGTCGAATACACTGCAACGCTCGAACCAAAAACAAAGTCCTGACTTACACTTACACATTGTTGACTGAATGGTTGGGTGAACTCGGAAGGGTCGAATACACTGCAACGCTCGAACCAAAAACAAAGTCCTGACTTACACTTACACATTGTTGACTGAATGGTTGGGTGAACTCGGAAGGGTCGAATACACTGCAACGCTCGAACCAAAAACAAAGTCCTGACTTACACTTACACATTGTTGACTGAATGGTTGGGTGAACTCGGAAGGGTCGAATACACTGCAACGCTCGAACCAAAAACAAAGTCCTGACTTACACTTACACATTGTTGACTGAATGGTTGGGTTGAACACGGAAGGGTCGAAAGAAAGAAATGTTTTATTTAACGATGCACTCAACACATTTTATTTACGGTTATATGGCGTCAGACATATGGTTAAGGACCACACAGATTTTGAGAGGAAACCCGCTGTCGCCACTTCCATGGGCTAATCTTTCCGATTAGCAGCAAGGGATCTTTTATTTTTCGCTTCCCACAGGCAGGAAAGCACAAACCATGGCCTTTGTTGAACCAGTTATGGATCACTGGTCGGTGCAAGTGGTTTACACCTACCCATTAAGTCTTGCGGAACACTCACTCAGGGTTTGGAGTCGGTATCTGGATTAAAAATCCCATGCCTCGACTGGGATCTGAACCCAGTACCTACCAGCCTGTTGATCAATGGCCTAACCACGACGCCCCCGAGGTTGGTTCGGAATGGTTGAATTCACTGCAAAACTCAAACCAAAAACAAAGTCCCAAGTTAATTTACATTAACCAAATGTTTAGATCGAACTACCAGATGAATTGAACACTTTCTTGAGCACCGACAGGGTTCAAGCCAACAGGATTCAACTACAATTAAAAAAAATTAAATAATAATAAGACTACATGTAAATTGTGTATATAAAATTTATAAACAAGTTTTGCATGTTACAAACACAAGATTAAAACCCATAAGTAAATCAGGTACATTATAACAAGATAATAATTTATTGTCTGTATAAAATACACACATATAACATGGGATTGGATGTCCGTGACACAATTGACTTACTGACACTATGCTTGCAGTCACTCTTTCCTGTTAAGGGCGGGACGTAGCTCAGTGGTACAGCACTCGCCTGATGCGCGATCAATCTAGGATCAATTCCTGTCGGTGAGCCCATTGGGCTATTTCTCATTCCAGCCAGTGTTCCACAACTGGTGTAACAAAGGCTGTGGTATGTACTATCCTGTCTGTGGGATGGTGCATATAAAAGATCTCTTGCTGCTAATCAAAGAAAGTAGCCCGTGAAGTGGCGACAGTGGGTTTCCTCTCTCAATATCTGTGTGGTCCTTAACCATATGTCCGACGCCATATAACCGTAAATAAAATGTGTTGAGTGCGTCGTTAAATAAAACATTTCCTTCCTTCCTTCTTTCCTATTAGTGTTATCAGTATATGTGAAAATGTTTTCAAATCTGTATGTTGTTAATTTTGTTTGATACTTGTAATTCATTGCAAGTACCAATGTTGATTTATCTGACCACAGCTCCAAACACTGTTTTCGTCTAGACTGGCATAATGTTTGTTTTTGTCATTTGAAGATTTTATTTTGAATATACTGTATGTTAAATTTATATTCTTCATAATGTTTTGGTTTTTTTTAATTTCAAAGTTGTTTACCCTCTGTTCTATTAATAATTATAGAATTTGTGTATTGAGGTTGATCATAATTTGTGTATGAGATTAATTAATATTCCAGTGTTTCACATTTGCAATTTCATGTCTGCAGTTTAAATGGAATAATAATCTGCTGACATTCTGGATATTAAAGGACTCCATCATATGCAGTCATGTGGGATAGAAAAAGTACATGTATGATGGAGTCTTTATCTCTCATTCATTCATTAAATAGATCATTATTTTACACAAACAGACAAAGATGGCTGAAAAAGTAACGGTTTTTTATTTGACCGTTTAATCTATCATATTTCACATGTTTGTTTCATGTGTTAAATAAAATTTAATACTACAAATTAACAAGATAGCTTTGATGATGAAGGTTTTAATAACAAAATATTAATTTAAAACTGTATCTAATGACCTCACATTATCATCTCGCATTAATATGACATCATATTTTACCAACGAGGTCATGTTAAACGCAAGCGCATGATATCTCATGTGGGATAGAAATGTCTTACATATACTGAACAAAATAAGAAACTTCCGATAACTTTGCTTGAACATAACTTGATGAAAACAAACCGGGGGAATAATTGTTATATATGCGTTTAAAGAGTGTTCCATGATGCATCGTTTGGTGCAAAAATCATGGCCATAGGTTAACAGAAACTGGGAGAAATTTTGACCAAGTGTGGTAGGGGTTAAAAATAAAAACACCCACTTAATAACTGGTATGACCACCTCTTGAATTGACCACTGCAGTGCATCGCAGGTGCATAGAATTGACTAAAGTGTTGATTTCTACCTGTGGAATATTGTTCCATTCCTGAATGAGCGCTTGATGAAGTTCGTTGATGTTAGCGGGTGGGTTGGGATGACGCCTCAATCGTCTGTCCAGACTATCCCAGGCATGCTCGATGGGGTTGACATCAGGACTTTTAGTGGGCCAGTCATCAATGAAATCAATGTTATTTGTCCTAAGAAAATTTACAGTGTCTCTAGCTGTATGAGAGGTGGCATTATCATGCTGAAAAAAAGAGATGTTGGCGTTGTTATGGAACAGAGGAATGACGTGATGAGCGAGAATGTCATCGCAGTAACGTTCAGCATTTAAATTGCTATCAATGACGACTAGTGGTGAATGATAACCATGGGCAATGGCTGCCCAGACCATGACAGAAACCCCACCCCTGAAACGATCTCGTTCAAGAACACAACAGTCAGCATAGCGTTCATTTCTCCAACGGTCACCACGTTGTAAACACAATCTGGATTCATCCGAAAAAAGAACGGTATTCCAGCGTCGCCGTATCCAACGAGTGTGTACACGTGCCCAATTAAGACGATTTAGACGATGACGTTCCGTTAAAACGCATCCGACGTAAGGACGTCGTGCATGTAAACCGTTCTCCCGCAGACGATTACGAACAGTTTGCCCACTGATTCGGTTATTGTGAAGCCCAGGTGTGGAATCGATTGCGCAAATGCGTGTTCATGATATAGCGGTCTTGACCACGTGTTGTAACACGCGGACGTCCACGAGGTGGCAAGTCGTTGGTGCTTCCTGTCGTTGCAACTTCTTCTGTCGACATGCCAGCATCAAGCATGCCAATCGCCCGTTCGCATAAATTATTGGGTATTCTTGGCATACTAAAAATGCTACAATGTAAAAAACTTTAATTTTTTTACACATTTTGAAGCGTTTTCGTTCACTTGACAACAATGTCAGTAAAACAAGTAAAAAAAATTGACCGAATACTACACGGGACATGTCGAACCATGCATGCATGTGCAAATTGAATTTCACGTTGTCGATGATTGACAGTGCAAAAATAATCGATAAAATTCATGAATCCTAATAATACAGCTCAAGGCTAATACTACCTATATAATTTCATTACACAATGAATTCTTTAACACAACAAATATTATATGTACAAATCGGAAGTTTCTTTTTTTGTTCAGTATAGCGTTCTTTCATGAGATAGCTCTGTCCCATATACCTGAGGATGAGAAGAAGAAAGAAAGAAAGAAATGTTTTATTTAACGATGCACTCAACACATTTTATTTGTGGTTATATGGCGTCGGACATATGGTTAACGACCACACAGATATTGAGAGAGGAAACCCACTGTCGCCACTTCATAGGCTACTCTTTTCGAGTAGCAGCAAGGGATCTTTTATATGCTCCATCCCACAGACAGGGTAGTACATACCACAGCCTTTGATGTACCAATCGTGGTGCACTGGCTTCAACGAGAAATAGCCCAATGGGCCCACCGACAGGGATCGATCCCAGACTGACCGTGTATCAGGCAAGTGCTGTACCACTGGGCTACGTCCCACCCCACTTGCGGATGAGAGAAATTGTTTTTATTAGTAGATCGTAATTAAATTTTATGTGATAGGAAAAACGTGTTCACCTCTTCAGCCACTGACAGACAGACAGACAGACAGTATTAGGTGTGTCTGTCACATTTCTACCACAGAGGGTTCCTATTATACAGCCCCTCCCCCCTCATCTGTACTCCCTCCGATATGACCTATCATACCAGCATATCATGAAGGCGCCAAGTTCATTCGTATCTAATTTCATACTCCAGTTAAGTGCAGTCTGTGAAAATATTGTCTTTTTCTTTCTTTCTTTTTAAGTATTTCCGAAAATAGATTTTTGGTCTTTGTCATTCCATAAACTGCCATGCTAATTCTGGTGTTCTTGAGATTGAGTTAACAACCTAAATGTTTTATGAGCCATGATAGATTATTCTTCATTTGGACAGAAGCACCAACTGAAGGGTGTATACACCACCAAATCAATAGACGACAATAGTAACATGTGGCTAAAACTCCTACATGCAGCATGTCAATCAATATATATATATATATATACACTCTGGATATAAATACTACCACCCCTCAACCTTAAAGTAAATCAGAAAAAAATTGGGGGTTAAGCTGCTCATTTCAGAGATAACGGGTAGCGTCTCTGACTATCCTAGTTCCACACAAAACTTGTTATGCTATGCACATGTTTCAAGCACAATGGTAGTTGGTACATTGACATAGTTCAAATTAAACTACATGAAGTTACTGGCCAAATGAAACCACATTTTATCACAACAAACACTCACATTTATCACAACAAACACTCACATTTATCACTAATGGCAGAACAGGTAGCCTCAACTGTGGGATAAAAAGTTGACCGCACGTCGGAACTTTGACCCAGCCGGATGTTATTTGGTTTACTACTACCTGAAACTGCATCTTTATAAAGCAGCAAGAAGAAATGTTGCTTGTTAAATATTCTAGTTTATCATCCATTAAAGGCTTTTGTAGGAGATATCTCTGGCACTATAATTTGCTTCTTATAATCTTGATTGGTCAAATTTTAATCACAAGACAGTGTTTTGTTAGGTCACTGTGTTTGTTTCAGCGCTAAAACTACCATTAGTGACGTCACGCCACTGCCGTTCTGCTATAACTTCATTGTTTTATGTTTTTCATTTTACGTAATGGGGTCATACATGTATTAGGTGCCTAAAGTTTGTTTGTTTAACAACACCTCTAGAGGATGAGCATTGATTATAATAATCTTTGGCTATTGGGGGGAAAAAACAGGAAGAAATGTTTTATTTAACGACGCAGACAACACATTTTATTTACAGTTATATGGCGTCAAACATAGATATTGAGAGAGGAAACCCATTGTCGCCACTTCATGGGCTACTCTTTTCGATTAGCAGCAAGAGATCTTTTATATGCACCACCCCACAGACAGGATAGTACATACCACGGCCTTTGTTACACCAGTTGTGGAGCACTGGCTGGAACGAGAAATAGCCCAATGGGCCCACCGACGGGGATCAATCCTAGACCCCTGTAGTCTTCAGAGAAGACCTGCTTCATTTTTCCAATAGCAGCATGAGATCTTTTATATGTATGTTCCCACAGACAAGGCAGCACATAAAAGAGCTATAATAGGTTTGATTCTCCTCGACCATTATATCTCAAGGTATTTTTGGCACCTGAAAGTAAAAATAAATTGATACATGCAAGCTACTACTACAAATGTTAGGATGATCTGGGTCTGTGCTTATAACACTTTTATAGAGTCCAGAGTCAATCTCTAATGACGTCACACACATACAAGTTGTATGGCGTTGAAATGACATTAGTGTCTCAGACTCGGTTAGAGTCTCACGTCTAGACTCTAAAGATTTTATAAGCACCAGGCCAGAATTGCATTAAATATATAAATATATAGAGAATACTATACTCGTCCCCGTGAGAGACCGTTTATATTACAACGAGTGTGTTTTTGATCGTACATCACGAGCGGAAGCGAGTGATGTACGATCGACAACACATGAGTTGTAATATAAACGGTCTCTCACGGGGACGAGTATAGTATTCTATTTATTACAACGCACTACATTATTAATTTGAGTCGCCAAATATATTTTTTGTCACTAAACAGGACACTGAACGTAAACAAAACAGCGGAGTGATTCAGAGGGCATAACCCTTCTTTGCCTATGCACTCTTTTTATACTATTAAAGTATTTATGCTTTCGCAATGTCATAGAGTCCCTCCATCCCAAAAATAAAACTAATTAAAACAAATAACACACACTAGTAGTAAACAGCTGTAAATTGTAAAGCATGTGTATACTAAAAAGCAAACAAATACATAGGAATTGAAATAATTAGTTTTGAATTTGAATGACGTCGGTATTCCAATGACGTCACTTTGCATCTCCTTACAATAACTATAAATTGGGTACATGACGTTTCCGTTTTAAGAATGCTGGAAAAATTTCAGTGCAAAATTGCTATTGACTTTTTTTTTTTTTTAACAACACACCTGAATGTGTTTGAAGAAAATCTTGTGATTAAAACATTGTACCTTTTACTAAATATGGCTTTCAAGTGAAATTATGGTAAGATATGCTACATTTATTATGTACAAAGCCAAAACAAGGGTGCGAAAAGTGATCGGAGGTCATGACCTCTCAAAAAGCATATCTCACATTGTGGGATATGAAAAATCTCTCACGGGTATCTCCGTCACCGCGGTGTAATAAATTCATATTCTAAGCAAGTAAATGTAAGTGTGTGTATGTATGTGTGTGTGTGTGTGTGTGTGTGTGTATATATATATATATATAGATAGATAGATAGATAGATAGATAGATAGATATACAGGGCTCAAGCTAGGTCTAAATTTTAGGGAGAAGTGACTTCTCCCTCCAAACCTTGAGAGGGAGAAGTTTTTAACCAGAGGGAGACTTGAATTTATTTTAATTTTTTAGTAATTTACTTGCGTTTTTATGTTAAATCACGTGAAGCCCCTTTTTGCAGACACTGATTACGAGTTATTGCTGTTTATACTTCAAAGAAACCAACTGTATAGACGATATGATCCTAAATACCAAAATACGGATTCATGTGATTACATGTACATTCTTTTATTTTCCTTTATATTATCTTCAAAGACTGGGATAATTAATCCTTAATTAAGCACGTCGCCATCTCCAAATTCCTGGTCAGTCACCCGTGAACAACTTATTTGTTTGCATTACCATAGTTTGACACCCAAAAGCCGATGTATTTTTCGTGCTGGGGTGTCGTTAAACAGTCATTCATTCCATTCATTCACCCTTGAACACATGTTGCCAAGCATGTGGCCTTTGTTTTGACAAGGCGACTTCGATATCGCTCCAGACACATGGTCAGGGCGAAGTCCGTGAGATCAAGGCGAAGTTTGGGATATATATATATATATTGTAAAAAGAAAAAGGGGGGAAGGGTAGAAAAGATAAATGCATATTACAATTAATGGCTATAAATTCATGATAGTTCATTTAATGTTTAAGATGATTAAATGCTAAGAAGTGGCAAGAGCATAATCAACATGTGACACTAGTATTACTTTCTCAAATCGACACCGTCTGCTGTCTACTTTGCATTTAGATCCAACATTTTTGTTTTTTAGATCAGTTTCTTACAAACTGTCCTAGAACAATGAAATTTGATTTGGAACATTAATATTCTTTCTTCTTTTTTTTGAGAATTGTATTGAGGTTTTTAAAACAATTTTTGTTTTAATAAGGAACTAGATTAATTATGAATATTGCATTACATTTTTTGTTTGTTCACCAAATCAGTTTATGTAAGGCGAGGCATTTAATTCCGTGGAGAATGTTTTTTGAAATCTCTTGAATTTTGTGTCAATCATCTATGGGTAGTTCACTGACCTTTTTTCAGTGTCAGCCTTGCAGCATTAATGTGTGTCTGTAGTAGTAATCAGTAGAGTTAGGAATTGCTGATGACCAAAGTGATGCTAATTGTAGTACTTGACATATCTCTTTTAAAAAATAAATTCAGACAGGTCTTTTTTCATGTCTATAATATAATAAGAGAGAGAGAGAGAGAGAGAGAGAGAGAGAGAGAGAGAGAGAGAGAGAGAGAGAGAGAGAGAGACCGACAGACAGAAAGAAAGAAAGAAAGAAAGAAATGTTTTATTTAATGATGCACTCAACACATTTTACTTACGGTTATATGGCGTCAGACATATGGTTATGGACCACACAGATTTTGAGAGGAAACCTGCTGTCGCCACTTCATGGGCTACTCTTTCTGATTAGCAGCAAGGGATCTTTTATTTGTGCTTCCCACAGGCAGGATAGCACAAACCATGGCCTTTGTTGAACAAGTTATGGATCACTGGTTGGTGCAAGTGGTTTACACCTACCCATTGAGCCTTGCGGAGCACTTACTCAGGGTTTGGAGTCGGTATCTGGATTAAAAATCCCATGCCTCGACTGGGATCCGAACCCAGTACCTACCAGCCTATTGACCGATGGCCTAACTACGATGCCACCGAGGCCGGTCCAGACAGACAGAGTGAGATAGTGAGAGTAAAAGAGAGAGAGAGAGAGAGAGAGAGACAGAGAGAGAGAGAGAGAAAGAGAGAGACGGTCTAAGAAAGAGGAAGACTGACAGACTGAGAAAGGGTGATAGTGAGAGTAAAAGAGAGCGAGGGAGAAGAGACACAAACAGACAGAGAGAGAGAGACAAACAGAGAGAGAGATAGGAAGAAATAGAGATAGGAAGAGAGAGGGTGGGAGGGAGAGAGAGAGAGAGAGGGTTGGAGAGAGAGAGGATGGGAGGAAGAGAAAAAAGGAGAGAGACTTTTCTTCTTTTTTTAACAGACTTCAGTATATTATTAAACACCATTTGAGAGAAGCAGGGCTTGAACTTAACAACGGCACTGATGGCAGTGGCCGTCATTGAGATATAAATTGCCGTAGGTCAGGAGCATCACCGACGGGCCTTTTGTGCTGAATAAAAATTACTGCCCTTGGTAAAACTTCTCAACAGTGAGCTCCGTGGTCTAGTGGATAAGCTGCTGGACAATCAAGCTGACGACAGTGGTTCAAATCCCATCAAACCTGGCTCACACTTTCATTCATCTTTCTCATCTATCACCCTCTGCCTATCATTCTCATTGTCTTAATGTAAAACACTTTCTAATTTCTCCTACGATTTCAATCTGTTTCGACCCTGTCTTGTCGTTTCCTCCAACTCTGTCTTCTGAGCTGTCCACACCATCGCCTACCTGTCTCAACTTCTTCCACGGGTGCAGTCTTTGTGTACTTCCCTGTACCAACCTGGCATCCTCGTCTTCTTCCGCTAACAAAGCTGGTCTGACCTACGGCGCTAACTAACAACCCTCAGTAGTAGGGGAGCATAGTTGGTGGTTACAAGTGCCTCTTAACATTCTCCGGAGTGGTCAGAATAAGCCCACAGCTAACAGCTGATGGGACATGGATAGTCACAAGAGACAAGCACCTGTCACGGTTAGAGAGACAAGGACCGGGTTGTGGAGGTGGACAGTGAAAGAAGTTGAAAGATAAGTGGAGCTGTCAGATTGGGAAGAAATGAGATGGAAGTCAAAGGAAAGAAAGGAAAGGGGGCGGTGGAATAAAAATTAAAAAAACCCTTGTCAACAACAGCAAAATGTATACATCAGGTGTATACATTACCTGCTAGTATTTGACATCTGTACATTTGAAATATATCTTATGTACATCAATGGGACTTTTAAAAATTGCCGTAGGCAGGTTCAGAATTGCTGGCATTGCACTTTTTTGTTTAAATTGTAAAGTTTGAGCCCTGAAGAAGAAACCTACAACTTCCAAGTAGGTGGGGTTTCTGAATGGAAATTTCTTTTTGTCTTCCTTTAGTGTGAAAATTATGACTTTAAGACGTAGCCCAGTGGTAAAGTGTTCGCTTGATGCACGGTCAGTTTGGGATCGATCTCCATTGGTGAGCCCATTGGGCTATTTCTCTTTCCATCCAGTGCACCTCAACTGGTATATCAAAGGCTGTGGTGTTTACTATCCTGTCTGTGAGATGATGAATATAAAAGATCCCTTGCTATTAATGAACACATTTTTAGCAGGTTTTCTCTTTAAGATTATGTGAAAATTACCAAATGATTTATAAATCAATGTGTTCTAGTGGCGTCATTAAACAAAACAATCTTTTTTAACTTAACATACTGCTGTTATAAAACTGAAGGCTTTTACTCGTTCCAGCCAGTGCTCCACAACTGGTGTAACAAAGGCTGTGATATGTATTATCCTGTCTGTGGGATGGTGCATATAAAAGATCCCTTGCTGCTAATTGAAAAGAGTAGCCTATGAAGTGGCGACAGCAGGTTCCTCTCTCAATATCTGTGTGGTCCTTAACCATATGTCTGACACCATATAACTGTAAATAAAATGTGTTGAGTGCGTCGTTAAATAAAACAATTCCTTCCTTCCTTGTAAAACTGAACGATGAGCTTGTACATGTCTGTGTAATATTTGCTTCATGTCTGCAGAGCACATACAGATATAGGATATAACGGAATTACAAATGTACAAACACGCTGGTATATCAAAGGTCATGGTCTGTGCTATCCTGTCTGTGGGCTGGTGTATATAAAAGATCCCTTGCTGCTAATGGAAAAATGTAGCAGGTTTCCTCTCTATGACTGTAAAAATTACCATGTTTGACATTCAATAGCCGATGATTAATAAATCAATGTGCTCTCGTGGTGTTGTTAAATAAAACAAACTTTATTTTCCTAGCTGTCCTTGGCTGTGTATTGACATTCACTGATTCATTGTTGCCATATATAAAGTTATCCAATTTATTCCAATAATAATGTCTCTGACTTGTAAAACATCTTCCCACTATAGTCTGTCCCACAGGGAACACCGGTGGTGGGGGGTTTTGGGGTGGGGTTTTTTAATTATTATTGTTTTATTGTCCCAGAAGAATACGTAGTGTTAGGGTTGGGGACCTAAATCACTACAATACATAGCATATATATTAGTAGCAACATATACAGGTAATTACATAGACATATCTAGTATGAAGAAATATTCTTTAAACTCCTCTAGGGCACTAAATCACTACAATACATAGCATATATATTAGTAGCAACATATACAGGTAATTGCATAGACATATCTAGTATGAAGAAATATCCTTTAAACTCCTCTAGGGCACTGACTTAAATTGAAAAAAAAGAGAGAGAAGAAAAAAAAGAAAAAGAAATAAGGAATGAAAGAAGGAACAGAGTTGCTTTGTGCATAATTGCGCATATATGACGGTATATTCATAGAGATATCCACATACATAAATGTTGTTACAGGCAGGTTCTGTTGTGTGGTCCATGGCAGTTCCTCTGGGTTTGGATTCCCATCGTGGAGATGGATGCCCGGTTTTCAGTCTCTCTGTGGAGGGTTACAGTGGTTTGAGGGCACTGTCAGTTTGGCAGTGCCTTTCTGCCTGCCAGGTTTCTGGTGGAGGGTCGTATGTTGTGCTGCTTCTGTTGCTGGCGTGGCACCACCAGCAAGTTTTCCACCCCGGTGTGGGTGAATTGCCTGGGGTTTTGTGTTGACAAATCCAAATGTGGTGCACAGGGTCCAGCACTTTCTGGTTCGTATTTATATAAATATCTGGAAGGGCCAGTTGAGCCAGCACCAGCAGTCCCATTGTCTGCTTCATCGGGGATACGGAAGACATCAGCGGTCTTGGGGGCTCCTGTTCCTACCCCGATGGCCAATCCTGACCTGTACAGTTGGGGTAGATGATGGAGGGGCAGCCGGGGTGTGGAGGGGGGGGGGGGGGGGGGGGGGGGGGGGGGGGGGGGGGGTCATGAAGCTCTTTTTGAGAGTTTTGTGGCACAGTAGTGAGAATCACCTCAGACACAGCACCGCCAGTCCCTCCACTGCCTGGTTTTTCAGTGTGGCCTGGGGTAGACCCGTTTGCAGAATCGGGTGCAAGGCATCGATCTACCCACGAAGGGTCATTTCCTCTGAGGTCGGTGCATGGTACAACCTTTTTAAGGAAGGAATCTTCTTCGGAATAAGAGTCTCCCCCCACAAGTCAGACTTTAGTTCAATGTGCTCTAGTGGTGTTGTTAAACAAAACAAATGTTAACTTTAACTTTTAAAACACCTGTCAGTGAACATTTGCAGTCATGTTATTGTGGTACTCGTACTGGTGCCACTAACATTTTACATGCTTCAAACACCTTGGCTTGGCTGACAAACAATTAGTAACGCCATCTTGTCTGTTCAGGCCTGGTTATACCAGACAAAAGCAGTTTATAATAACGTTTCTTTGGCAATATCAGTTATTTATAACAGCTAATTGCTGTAACAATATGATGGAGTTTTTTCATGTTTTAATTCAAAAGAAAAAAATTAATGCATTGCAAATATCATCAAAATGATGATAAAGATGGAACAAAATTAAATCAATAAAATTGCCTTGTTTATTGTTTCTTAAATATTTTTTTTGTTAACAAATATTTTTCAACCTTTAGAAAAATATGTAGTAAATATATCATTTGGAAACACGAAAATCGTTTGAGATTACGTGTATATTTTTATGTCAAAATTTGAGAGAAACATTTCGTGTTTGCATTTACCATTAGCCAAGGCTTCTAGATTATGGTAGCCCCACTGCCATGGCTAGTGATATTCAATGTTGGGCTAGTAAATAACTACCATTGCCATGCCCGATGTCTAGTGAATTTGATTTGGTCAAATGTTGCATTTAAGTCTATTTTGTACTTCGTCCCCTGAAATCTAAGTGTTTTTTTGCTCTGTTGCCTTCTTCAGGTGACATATCTGATTATTCCTATTAGTAAAATTGTACTTACTTAAAGTTGGGCTAGTGAATTTTTAATATGGCTAGTAAATTTTTTAATCACTGTTTCCGTGGCTAGTGGACTTTTATAACAATTGACGAAATCCTTCCAATAGCCGATGTATTTTTCGTGCTGGAGTGTCATTGAACATTCATTCATTAGAGACACATTTGAGACCCACTTCTTCTTAAAGATAGTGTAGCGTTTTTGACAAAATGGAGTTTGTCGTTGAGAAAGTTAACTTGTATAGGTAAGACTATACCAAATAAAATCCCATAGGCGACCATGTTAATGTTTGTGTTGAAAAACATGAAATATATCAACCAAACTATGACCCATAAATATCAGTATTACAACCCATACCTCCAAGTATTAACTGCAGAAAATGGCACCTTTCATGGCTCATTTTTGGTATAACCAGATGTTTCTACAATACCCCTAGTTTCGCACAAAATTTGAGTACTGGTTTTTTTACAGGTACCCCATACATGTTCCAAGCACAAAGCTACTTGACACAGTGGTACTAGATGAAATAAAATTGCATACAATTTTAGCCCAGATGAAACTAAATTTTTTTTACAACCAACATACTCACATTTATAACTAATCACAGGACTTGTGGTACATGTTAACTTCTCTATCAAAAGTTAGGTGCACCTCAAACTTTGACCCAGCTGGAAGTAATTTGGTTTAGTGCTACCTATAAGCATATGTATCCCAGTGTGTTTCATATACATGTAGCTAATTTCACTACAGTTGCGTGCACTTATATTAATACAGTATGAAACAGTACTGTATGTATACCACCTTAAAATCTCAATTAAAAATTAAAACTTTGTTTTGTTTAACATCACCACTAGAGCACATTGATTTATTAATCATCGGCTATTGGATGTCAAACAATGCTAAATTTGACATATAATCTTAGAGAGGAAACCTGCTACATTTTTCTATTAGTACCGAGGGATATTTTATATGTACCAGCCCACAAACAGGACAGCACATACCATGGCCTTTCATATATCAGTCATGGTGCACTGGCTGAAACAAGAAACAATGGCCCCACCAACAGGGATTGATCCCAGACCGATCAAACATCAGGCAAGCATTTTACCACTGGGCTACATCCCACCCCTAAAAACTTGATTAGGAATGAAGACATATTTTCAAGGTTTATGTAGTTACATGTATTTATACATGTTATACATGGGCTGTTCATAGTGTCATCAGACTCCTCCTATCTGTCAACTTCTTTCGCTGTCCACCTCCACATCCCAGTCTTTGTCTCTCCAACCACAACAGATGCTTGTCTCTTGTGGCTATCTGTGCCACACACCTGCCATTCCCCATCAGCGTTTAGCTGTGGGCTTAGTCTGACCACTTTGGGGAGTGTTCAGTAGATACCTGTGGCATTGTTAAGAGGCACTTATAACTAGTGTAATCAGATTTAGTACAGACTATTCAGTGTTTGTTTTGTTTAACAAAACCACTGGAGCACATTGTTTTATTAATCATCGGCTATTGGATGTCAAACATTTGGTAATTCTGACATATTATCTTAGAGAAGAAACCCGCTATATTTTTTCCATTAGTAGCAAGGGATCTTTTATATGCACCAGCCCACAAACAGGACAGCACATAACACAGCCTTTGATATACCAGTCGTGGTTCACTGGCTGGAAACAAAAATAGTCCAGTGTACCCACTGATGGGGATTGATCCTAATTTGGTACACATGCACCTAATTTAGTTTACATGCACCAATTATATTAATACGAAATGTAACTATACTATCTTCTCAAAACCTAATTAGGAAAGAAACCTTTTTTAAGATTGTTTTTCTTTTGATAATATTCATTTAATATTTATATATAGTTACATTAATATATACATCAACTGTTTGTCATGTTCGGAAAGATAGTACTCATGCACTCATTTATTTCAGTATATCTAACTATGCTGCCGTCACAAAATCCAATTATAAATGAAGTAGTATTAAAACGATTTTCCGAGTACTAAAATGCCAGCAGGTCTGGTACTGATACATCTTAGTTTGGATTAATTGAAGATGGTATGCACTGGGCACGGTGTCCAACTAATGTGGTACCATGTCCCTCTCCAGCTATATGATTCATAGATTAGAGTAGAAACCCACAGCAGTTGTGAGACTACTTGGATGACAGCAACTCTTGAGAAGAATCTGTATGGGACCGGAGATGAGAGCGTCAGATATGACCGTATTGTCCACGGCCATCGCTGGCCTTGAGGTGCAGTAAATCAGCAGACAAAGAGATGAAATAGATTAGATTTTAAGGGGATATTATCTTATTTAGTTGTCCATGTACATAATTTGTATGATTTTGTATACTGGATTTTAAAGGGACGTTATCTTATTAATTTTAGATATTGATAATTTGTTGATTGTATATACTGGATTTTAAAGGGATGTTGTCTGATTTAGTTATTCATAAATTGTAGATTGTATATCCTGGATTTTAAAGGGACGTCATCTTATTTAGTTATTCATAATTTGTATGATTTTGTATACTAGATTTTAAAGGGACGTCATCTTGTTTAATTATCTTATTTAGTCATTCATAATTTGTATGATTTTTTTTTATACTAGATTTTAAAGGGATGTTATCTTATATATGTTATACATAATTTGTAGATTTTAAAGACATCATCTTATATAGTTACACATAATTTGTAAATTTTAAAGAAACGTTATCTTATTTAGTTATACATAATTTGTAGATCTTATATACTGAATTTTAAAGGGACATTATTTTATTTAGTTATACATAATTTATATTATTTTATATATACCGGGTACTAGATTTTAAAGGGACATGATCTTTAGCTGTATATGTAGACTAATTTTAAAGAGGCATATTGGCATCTTCAAGTTAGTGACCTGAGTTTGAGGAAAAGACATTCCACTACTGTTTTGGCTAGGATGTGTTTGTGGTGTATACATGTAGCTCTGGGGTGAGATGCAATAAGTTTTAAAATCACTCACTCTTGATGAACACTTTACGTATTTCCTCTGTCACAACCAGTTCTTCTTGACTGGTATATCCTGTGTGGAAAATTTGCATAAAAAAACACCATTGCTGCTTGTTGGGTCACTATCTGCACCAGCTGTACATATGCCATCTCAGATTCAATATGTACTGCCTGAAATTGGCAGACACTGATAAATGTCCATGTCAAACAGGACCACAGTCCCCAGAGCACATCTTGCAATTCTGCCCCCTCTACGATGACGCCAGGATAAAGCACTGGCTGAATGGAGCAACACTGGCTGTCAAGCTTCAGGATTCCAAAGAAGACTTGACAGAGACAGCGTGTTTTATCACCACAACCGGACTCCAAATCTAAAGCATGATCAGCTATAGCTTGAACGCAGAAGAAGAAGTACATATGTAGATTTAAAATGTGCTTTCACTATCATTCCTTTCCTTTTTCTTCAGTTTTAAATTGATCAGGTGATGAAGTGTTCCAGATGGCTGCATGGCATGATGTTTCTATTGAACTACCGTATCAGGCTTTAAATTTAGCATGATTCCAGTCTTTCACAAATCTCAGATTTTGGATTGGAATCATAAAATCATGAGATGGAATCTTAAAATATTTATGTTACATCATTTTACCGTTCCTGTGGGATCCTAAGGACAAGTTCTCAAATTCAGTGTCTACTTATTTTTCTGCGTTCAAATCTTCAGAATCAGCCACAATTTAATATACATGTATGCAGGTATCTTTTTTCTCTTTTTTTTTGGAGGGGGGGGGGGGGGGTGGGTATGTTTTGTGGGGGTGGGTGGGTGGAGATGAGGTTGGGGGAGGTGGTCAAAATGTAAAATCAGTTTTGAGCTGTCACAAACATCAGAACAAGCATGGAGTGTGTAAAAGATACATCCAGTAGTCAATGATTAATTAATCTGTGATTTTGTTTTAGTGGTGCATGTTGTTAAACAAAATAAACTTTTAACTTTCAAATATCATTACAATGCTGTTACAATATTGGCACAAGTCCCTTTAACATATGAGTGTGGACGATCTCTATACCAAAATCAAGCATACACTGTACTTGCATCTGTATTGCAGTCGGTTTGGGATCTATCCCCGTCGGAGGGCCCATTGGGCTATTTCTCACTCCAGCCAGTGCACCACGACTGGTATATCAAAGGCCGTGGTATGTGCTATCCTGTCTATGGGATGGTGCATATAAAAGATCCCTTACTGTTAATTGAAAGGAGTAGCCCATCAAGTGGCAACAGCGGGTTTCCTCCCACAATATCTATGTGGACCTTAACCATATGTCCGATGCCACATAACTGTAAATAAAATGTGTTGAGTGCATCATTAAATAAAACATTTCCTTCCTTTTAACCTCTGAGTGTGGACGATCTCTATACCAAAATCAAGCATACTCTGTACTTGCATCTGTCTTGCAACACTGTGCATGGATGCAACTTTAGCACAATACCATTTACACCATCTATTGATCAGACTCTTCAATAACTTGGACAGGGTATTAAAAACAGCTGCATATTAAGTTGAATTTCATTTTCATTATATACGCATGGTTTCTATTAGTTTTAATTCAGTGGATGAGTAGAAGTGGATAAGTATATTTCGATCCAGCCAGGTCGTGGGCTAGCTAGCAGTTTACGATGTGTCTGTACCTTTGTAATTTCGTTATATCCTATATCTGTACGTGCTCTGCAGACATGAAGCAAATATTACACAGACATCTGCAAGCTCGTCTTTCAGTTTTATAACAGCAGGATGCATCGAAGATCTAGAATGCTTGCCTTGTTAAAGTTAAAGGGACATACCCTAGTTTTTAAACACTAAGGCATATTTCTCACTATTAGAGCCATTTATGATCACTGAAATCAAACACTACTTATGTTTTATTGTTTAGATTATCAATTTCCGTACAACTGAAATGTTTCTGGTTTTCATATTTAAAAAAACGCACATGCATCTGAGAAGTAATGATTATGGAGTCGCTTTTTTGTCAATTTTTAAAGGTATTTCAATGTCACAGACTCTTGTTTCACTCTGTTGTATCCAAATTTGTTACAGGTTTGTAAAGTAACCAAACTTAGTGTCCATGTTTACGGGTTGAAACTAGGGTCTAGGTGAAAAATATGCCGTAGTGTTTAAAAACTGGGGTCTGTCCCTTTAAAAAAGATTGCTTTGTTTAATGACACCACTAGAACACATTGATTTATTAATCATTGGATAATTTTCACATAATCTTAGAGGGAATTAAACCTGCTAAAAAATGTCATTAGTAGCAAGGTATTTTTTATATTCATCATCCCACAGACAGGATAGTAAACACCACAGCCTTTGATATACCAGTTGTGATGCACTGGCTGGAACGAGAAATAGCTCAATTGGCCCACCAACGGGGATCGATCCTAGGACAACCGTGTATCAGGCGACCATTTTACCACTGGGCTACAATTTCCTTCTGCCTTGCTTTCTCCAATGTGATCAATTCTGAAAATGTCCTAAGGTGATTTTAAAAAATATTAAAAAAATAAAAATTCTTTACTCACTGACTCCAATATCTAAATGCGACATGTCTCGTCATGGTCAAGACGTTAGTTTTTATGTTCTGCAGATTAAACTGATGTGAAAAACTGGCATTGTGTAGGAAATGATAGCTTCCTGTCATGTCGTTACCATAAATGCTTCTTCTGGGATTTTTTTTAACAACATTGTATGATACATGTACTTCTGGCTGGACAGTTTTCTCGCTTAGGAGTATTCAGTTCTGTGAATCTGGTGTGTTCTTGGTTGTCCTATAATGTCTGTAGAAACATATGATATGGCTTAATGTGATCGTTTGGCGTACACCAGGAAGGAAGATTGAAGAATGTTTTTATTTAACGACACACTCAAAACATTTTAATTTTATTTATATGGCATCAGAGCTAAGGTTAATGATCACGCAAGATAATGACAGAACAAACCTGCTGCCGACATACAATGCACGATTCTTTTCGAATAGTAGCGAGGGATATTTTATATGCATCATCCAACAGAATGGATAGGCTATATAGGCTATCCTTAGTCTTTGTTATGTCAGGGGCGGGACGTAGTCCAGTAGTAAAGCACTCGCCTGATGTGCAGTCAGTCTAGGATTGATCCCTGATGGTGGGCCCATTGGGCTATTTCTCGTTCCAGCCAGTGCACCATGACTGGTATATCAAAAGCCATGGTATATGCTATCCTGTCTGGGATGGTACATAT